>NC_041393.1:211171982-211190507 GCF_002162155.2 Triticum dicoccoides
GTGGAGGGCTGGATGAAATGCATATGTATGGATAGACTTATATAGTGTGGGTGATAGGAAGCAAGACTCCGTGCGAGAAAGAAATGTTGATGGAGAAACTACAGATAGATACAGAGATGGAGATGCTAGTTAGAGAGACATCCGTTAGTTTGGGTGTCGGAGATGACCATTGGGTGGTTCAAAGGGTGAAGTTATATATGTGTGTGAGAGGGCACTTGACTGCTTGTAGAGAGAAACATATGTAGTGTGCGTGATAGGAATCAAGAGTGAGGGCGAGAAAGAAGGTTGATGGAGAAACAGATAAATAGAAAGATAAAGATGCTAGCTAGTGTGTGCTGGAGATAGGAGTCGAGTGGATCAGAAGGCTGGGTTATGTGTGTCGGTGTGAGAGAGATAGAGAGAGGGTGCATGTGAGTCACATACAAACAGATATCAGAGAGAAATGAGATCCAGAGAGACGGAGTTTTGTGTCTATGAGAGAGAAAGATATTTCACAATGAGAGTGATAGCTAGAAAGACATATGAGGGAACGCAAGATATCTCTAGGGAGAGAGGGTGTGTTTGAGCGACATACAAGAGAACAATTGAGAAATATGAGACCCTGGGAGACAGAGTTTGTGTTTGTGTGTGAGAAAGAGATATTGAAGAGGAAGAGTCATAGGTTCTCATATCTAAGGAGAGAAAGACATCTGTGTATGAGGGGTGTGTGAGTGGCACACATGGGAATAGTTGAGAGAAATGAGACCCGGGAGACAAAGTTTTGTGTTTGTGTCAGAGAAAGAGATTCCACATGGAGAATCATAGCTAGAGACACATAGCAGGGAGCGAGATATACATAGAGAGAGATAGAGTGATGAAGGTCGAGGGAGGAGTACCGTCAGTGTGTTACGAAGATAAAAGATCATTGTCGACATACAGGTAGCACGAGAGATGCCTGAGAGACGATGAACGCGTATAGGTCCAGAGAGATAGTCCTATATAAGCATGAGTGATAGCTATATGAGACGAATATCTGGATTAAAGGGGATTCAAATATTTAAACTGGAGATCACGACATCGATAATATCATAACGCAAATTGGTGTATCAAACATGCATATTCATTTGAATTTGGGCACATGTGTAATGTTATATAGTTTATCAATATTGGTGATCCATAGATTCTTCAATTACAAACAATGCATGGTTTATATGCAATTAATGTCTAAACGGGATTACACTATATGTTGCGTGTGTGAAACACATTATACATGTTTGAGAAGTAAAAAACCCCGCATGAAACACACATTAATTGGAGACAGTTAGCGAGGAATGCATACATTGGATTTCAATATAAAGTGGTTTCAAATATTTGAAATCCAAATTGATGGATACAACCTTATGAATCTGAGATCATGCCATTTGTAAACCATATTTATGTATAAATGGTGTTGTGCTTTTGAAAGTATATATAAAAAAATGATGTATATAGAATGTAATTCCAATTGAAAATGGATCCCGCCCGAAAAAAAATAGTAGAATACAAACGGGATTCGAATTGAGTTGGCACGGTAAACATGCACTGTGCAAAATTTGAACGAAGCGGGGAAAGTCACAGTAACCGCCCGAAACCAAAATCTGCGTGATGGAAATCACTACTGCCTATCCCAGCCACGCAAAGCCTATCTGCTGGATATCTATAAGTTTCGATAGGGGTAGGTTTATAATTTCACCCAAACGTGACGTAACCGCCTCTCACCCGGATTCATACACGGTGGGCGCCAAAACACAGTGTGCCCTCGGCCGAAATCGACTCCCTCCCCGATTCATATTCATACACGGTGGGCGCCAAAAACAAACTCTCGTCGGCAAATATTTGGTGTATGCGAGATTACCGTCCTATCCCCAACCGACTAATGTTGCTGTGATGTAGTAGAAATTTGAAAAAGGGGCTAAGTTTGTAAATTTCCTCGCATTTGAGACAAGCGCGCCCTGAATACATGGTTCCCCCCTTCCTCTCTACCTCCCTTTTCCCCATTCGTACTCCGTGGGCGCCAAAACACCCTCTCCACCCCACCCTCCTCCGTCCGCCACCGTCCGCCACCCCATCCACCGCCGTCCTCCTCCACCATGCCGGAGCTGATACCCCGACGCCGTCGTCCATTACAAGAGATCGACCTCTCTCATCCACGCCTTCGGACCGGGATCCTTGCATCTCGTCCTCTCGCTTCATCCCCGCCGTCGTCCACCTTTCCGGCACCGCTCCTACGACCGTCTCGTCCACCGCGCCCCCTGCCACCGTCTACCCTCCTAGATCTGCTTCCACGCCGCCAACAGCCATCGCTACGACAACACCATCAAATTCTCAGTAGATGCGTACATGGCGCCGCACCAGAGGCGGTACTCTTATGTATCTGCTCAACTTATTTATCGCAGCAAGAAAATAGATCGCCACTGCTTTACTCTGATTTCATGTCTTGGTTGCGAAGTTGCCTTTGTCCAGTTTGAACCTTCAGATCTGCCATGGCACGCTCAACTCTATACTCCCAATGCTTATGGTTTTCCCCTTTTATATTCCACACTAGTTAAATCACAGTAGACTAAATTTGAAAATTGGGTCAGTCGATTTTCCGGAGCTCGCCGGAGTTCGCCGGTGCGATCCAAGGGGCTCGGGTGGTTGTGGGGCCTCGCCGAACGAAGAAAACTCAACGCGGGTGGGGGTGGGGGTGGCGGAGGAACACGAGGGGTGGGGGCCGGTGGTCCGGCCGGCGGCCCGTGCGGTGTTCTGTATGGGAAGAATCAGAGACGAGGAAGAAGAAGGGTTAGGAGACGTAGGATCTTCATCCAACCGCCTGAAATGGTCGAGAGACAGCTGGGAGTTGCATTCTTAATGCGCTCTGGTTCATCATGTGTGGGCACTGCACAACCAACATTTTATTATCCAAAATCTGCTTGCTCTTCTTTACCATGTTCGATAGTGCTGGCATGTACGTGATCGATAGGCTTTCAATTACTAGCGGCAATACAACACCATATTTTCAAGCCAGTTCCACTTTCCCGATTTATATATCGTGGTTATGGGGTACCACTGTTATGTACACTATGATCTGTCTAGTTGCTGTGTGCTCTTGTTATCATGGTTTGGCAATAAACTCTCTATACAGTATATTATGAACCTATCATCTGCCAGCTATCCTTACTTCTGGAGCCTACTTTTTGTGTACTTGTGCCAGATTATATAAATGCATGCACGATATTACAGCACACATGAGCTCTCTCATTAGAATCCAGTGATAGCACATATGTGTTTACAGGGGCACCCCTATATTAGAATATCATCTGCATTACAAAGATAATCTCACAACTATTTATGTTTTCATGGTTCTCAGATATTATACGCAATTACTGTGAATATCAGAATCCGCGCATCATAAGAATATTGTGGAACACTGCAATAACTTATAAAATTGGCACCAAGGCATTGAGTGCCATTCTGGAAGCAATGAAACTCGTACGCTCCCCACCTGTTGATACTTGTTTAGAATATCATCCTAATGACTATTCTAACCTCGAGGAGTCAAAGGCAGATGGCATGTCATGTTCACCCATCAAGGTCCCTGTTCTAATTTGGCAAGGTTTTATTGATTGCGCGTATCTTGCATATGTTGTCTTGCATTTCTTCTACTTTATTGCACCACCATCTGCTTAGTTTACTCATCATATAACTCGAGATGCCATGCCCATCCATTATCAATACATATTCCATCTGTTTTCATACCATGTTTTTCCACTCAAATGTTGTTCTTGTGCATCAGACATCAAAAAGGAAGAGGGTAATTGCCGAACCTGAAGGAGCACCAGCAAATCCTTGAAAAATGTGGTGGTGCCGGAGAAATCAGACAGCGCCCCACTTATATTGGTTGTACAACTAGTGACACAAAACATAGGACCGACTCCAGCAGACTGTACCCATACTTCACTAGCCACACCACTAGCCCCACCACATAGGACCTGCACTCTAGCAAAAGGTATACCGATTTCATTTGCCACAGCACCAGTCGTACCACAGAAAAATCCCACTCCGGCAAAAAGTACAGCAAGTCCACCGGCCGAAGACCAATCCCAACTGCAGAGACGGCCAATTCCTGCAGATTGGAACCCCATTCCATTTATTCCCAGTTTAAAAGACAATGCTTTCAATGTTTTTAGGGACTACGTGCATATATTCCCATCATGGGAATATTATAGTGAAGACAAACACCATTTTCACATCTTCCTGTCCAACTTACGTGTAAGTGCTATTATTCATGGTTATTATTTTCCTGTTTTCTGCTGATCGAACACATCAATGATTTACATTACATTGTTGTAACTAGGTGAGGGTCAATTTGGATAGTCATGACGAGCAAAGCTTGCTTGTGCTTTTCAAGGAAGCATTGAAACAGTATCGGTGTTACCTGAGGAAATCACACTTTGATGGCAAGTCTATAAACGAATTTCCGGTGAAGTCTGATGTGCTAAATTTAGAAGACATTGAATGGAAAAACCTTGTTATGCACTGGTCTCGTTCCCAGGATGAGGAACTGTCTATGAAATCACATGACAATTTGAACTTCTACTTTTCCGCATGTGCCTTACGGATCTTTTTTGTAGGAAATCAGCTCGAAGAAGAATTTTGGTTTGAAAAGAACGACAGGATATCGCAAATATGCTGCCCGCTGCTTTGCTCTTGTTAGTACCTGTTTTCCTGTATCGCTGTACTTGCATACATACCTGGTTCATTATGTGACAGCAATATGCATGATAGCTTGCTTATAAATTGTTCGCTCCAAATTATCTGATCTGTATGAATGGTTACATTAGTGTAGAATATATCCAATGACAATGAATTTTTTAGCTCTGCATTATTCTTGTAAGTACATGCTGTCCTTTATCAGTGTACTTATATTGACAGGTAGTTGTTCATGTACCATCACTCTGCAGCTTATTTTCCTTTGCCCTCCATTTTCTACACATCAGATCTATATTTACTCTTACCATAAGGTTGGTACTGAAGAAATTTAGTTGTGCATTGCTCTTGGTTGTGCCTTTTGCCTGTATCGCTGCACATACATTTATAGCTACTTGGTTATGTAGCATCACTCTTCATCTTATCTTAAATATTCTCCATTTTTTCGTATATTATCACATCTATATTTACTCTTAACAAAATGTAGAATAAAGGCAATGCTTATGAAAAAGATTCTATGCTAAACTTCTTGAATTGCCCCCCCATCAGCATGGACAGGGGCTTTATAGAGCCTGTCTTCACCAGTAATGTAAGTTGGTCCTTCTCAAGCCTTCAAACTTTGTTGTGTATATTTGGTTAGGCATGACTGCAACAACTGTTTATTCCTGGTGTTTGCATCAAATTGCATGTTTAAAGTTTATTATGTAGTTCATAAACAAAAGTTTGTCCTTCTCAATTTAAGTTTTTAGTTGTACAACCAAGTTCCTTCTTCATACCATGTAAATTAAACTATTCAGAGCAAGTGATCTTCTTTTGCACTGCATGTATGCTTCTGTTCTTCATCCGTAATCCAGTGGTGTGGTGAACCTTCCCACTACAGCACAATGTCATATTCTGCAATGTCTTAACTATGAACAATGTCATATCATTATACTATTATTTAAACCGTCTCTTTATTTTCCAATGTGAAATGGGATAAATTGACAGCACACTAACCATTGATACTTATGAGTTCTTGATCTGTAATCCAGTGGTGTCGTGAAGCTGCCAACTCCTTCACAATGTCATTTCCTGCCATGTCTTGACCTGAACAATACCATATTGTGTTAATGCAATTTTAAACTGTGTCACTTTATTCGTCAGTAAGAAATGTGATGAATTGTCAGCACTGATACTTTTATGTGCGAAACTTGTCATCCGTCTGCTTGTTTATCTTTCAGAGTGAGGAAGATATAAGTGTTGAACAAGCGTAGTCTCATCATCTTGCTCAGCTGCTTGCACTGCAGCTCCCAGCAGGGCTAACCTTTCTTGAACTCTATTGAAGTGCTGTCGGTTTTGTATATTATTTTGTCGACGTGTTTATTTGCCCTGGTGGCAATCTTTGATGCCCAGTGTATGTAATCTGATGTCTGCTTGTGCTTTATTATCATAGTGGCGAACTTTGATGCCCAGTGGATGTAATATGCCGTAATTTCTTTATTGTATAGTCTAGGTTTTTTTCTTATTCACGATGCTGCAGTTATTTTACTGTATATATGTCCTGTCTTCGCAGTAACTGGCCAAACCATAAAATTACGGTACATAATTGGGCCATCATGCAATCACGATGTAGATTCGGGCCCCGTCAAACTGGCCCACTAGTAGATTCGGGCCTTTAATAGGCCGAGTAACCCCTGGCCCTCTTTTCGCAAGAAAACTCAATGGGCTTTTAGGAGGCTGAGAAGTAGGCTAGGCCTGCAACGTGCCGAATAGCTCACGGGCCGGCGGCAGCCCGAAATGGACCCCGGCACATGATTGTGCGAATCAATTCACGGGCTTTTAACAGGCCAAAGTTGTCTCGGTCCTTGTTTGGCCCAATCAGATATCGGATGCGAGCAGGCCGGATGCAAACCGGGCCGTAGTTAGGCCCAACTATATGACGGGCTTTTAACAGGCCAAAATTAATATAGGGCTGAAATGTTAAATGGGCCCTTAACAGGCCGAAACTAATATCAGGCCGAATTACTAAATGGGCCTTTAGCAAGTGGGCCCAAAAGCATAGCGTCCAGTCAACGGGCCGAATCTGATATGGGCCATAATTGAGCCCAAAGCCTCTTAAAGGGCCGGACCTGATCTGGGTTGTGATTTGGCCCAGAAAGTAGGCTTTTAACGGGCCAGATCTTATATGGGACATTATTAGGCCCGGAACGTGGCAGGCCATTAATGGACCAGATCAATTATGGGCCGATATTTGGCCCAAAACATGGCAGCCAGTTAATGGGCCAGCCTACTAGGGTCCTCAAAATCTTGTGGGCCTACAGCTGGGTCGGCCCATTAATGTCGGCGCAATCTCGTGGGCCTTTAGCTGGGCCGGCCCATTATGATCCGCAAGAATTTTGTGGGCCTTTACCTGGGCCGGCCCTTTATGACACACACAAATCTTGTGGGCCTTTACCTGGGTCGGCCTATTATGGCCCGCGAAATCTTGTGGGCCTTTAGCTGGGCCAGCCCATTATAGTCCGCAAAATCTCGTGGGCCTTTAACTGGGCCGGCCCATTAAGGGCCACAAAATCTTGTGGGCCTTTAGTTGGGCCGGCCCATTTAAACTTGTTGGGCCGTGCCATGTGTCGACGTATCATAGGCGCCTTCTGTCCAATGAGTGGATGACATCTGTCCCAACGTGTAGCGACCCGACCCGAATGGATCAAGTCTCTGTGCTTATGTGTCATCCCTGGATCAGTATGCTGACACACACAGTACTCGAAGGATTTATAACAGAGGTAAATCACATGTATAAAGTAACGTAAATACTATTACCTCAATCCAAAATATAGCGGAAGCAACAAGGTTGTGGATTCCCATCAACACCAACGGCAAAGTTGAGTATAGGAAATCGTAACCCTAACGTACCACTTACTCGTCGTCTGAAAAGTCTGCAACATGAAAAGTTGCAGCCCGAAAACGGGTCAGTACATTGAATGTACTGGCAAATTCACACCATAGAGAATAATGAACAATGGCTATCACTATATGCATATATGGCTGGTGGAAAAGCTCTATGGTTATAAGGTTTTTGCGTAAAGCCAATTTTTCCCTACTACAAAGGAATAAATTTGTTTAACTATCATGGTGGTTGTTAAGCATTGAGAATGGTTGACAGCATCCTCAATCCCAATTAAAAGTACTCATTAAAACCCAATCGCTTTTATTAGAGGTAACATGTTGAGATTCACAATGATATTCAAGTACTAGATACTCAAAATGTCCATAACCGGGGACACGGCTAATCATGATTAGTTTGTTACTCTGCAGAGGTTGCGCACTTTTCCCCACATGACTCGATCGCCTCCGTTTGTTTTCTCGCACTACATGGTGTTTGAGAAACGGATGACCGAGACATAGTCTTTCAGAAGCACTAGCACCTTACATGTGGGGTAGACCGGTACACCTACATCCCCTACATCTGCTAGTCCACCCCGTAAGAGTTCGCACAACTTAGTCAACTATGCTAGAGCCCATAGTAGCATGTGGCTGCACACGGAAGTTTCTAGCATGAAAGATCTTATGATCCCTTTGAGCCTGGGTGGCGGTCCAAAAAAAACAGGCAAGTCCTGATAGACATCAGGTGCCTCAATCCACCCAGATGTGTGTTTAAGTTGCCACCTTAGATAAACCATTAAAATTATCAACTCACATCTGTCATGGATATCACTCACCCAATCCACGTCTACTAGCATAGCATGGCATAATAAGCAAACGTAGAAGTAACTCCCAAGGGTTTGATAATAATACAGGTAATAGGTACTACCTCATCTACTTCCCATCCCACAATTTAATTAGATCCTAATCATGCAGTGTGAGAGGATTGATCTAATGCAATAAAACATGGGTTGTAGAAAAGGTATGATCAAAGTGTGAACTTGCCTGCAATGTTGATGAAGATGATGCGCACTCAAAACTCTTGATAGATCTAATCGTCATACTCCGGTCAATCTATCATAGGCAAGCAATAGTAACCACACAATAAGTACTCATCTAATGCACAGGGAAAAATCAAACAAGAGAACGAACCAGAAAGTTCAACTTAAGAACTCCGGTTGCAAGGAAAGAACGAGCCGAACAAACGACGAAAAACAAACGGCGGAAGAAAACAACTCGGTTCTAGCAAGTTGAATCTAGGTCAAAATTTTACTGTAGCAAAAGCTTGTTCAAGTTGATTAGACGAAACGGCGGTTTCGAGATGAAACTCCAGGCGCTTGAATCACCTGATTCCGATAAACGAGCGAGAAGATAAACTAGAACGAAGATCGGATCTGAGATCGCGATCGCGGAATAAATCCGACGAGAAGAAAAAGAAGAACGGTTATACGGACAGACGTCGTTAACCGGGAAATAATCGGTGATCACGTTCGTTGAGACGAACGGTCCGAAAGAAGAACGAAAACCAATCTAGGGTTTTCGGAAAAGAGATCGAACGAAAAACCGATCTAGAACACCGGAACGGTTTAGCGAAAAATCGGAAAGAAAACGAATCGGTAGAGAAGAAAAGAATCGGAACGGTTTATAAGAAAAACCGAACCGAGGGAAAGAAGAGACGCGGCGCGGTACCTCCGGCGAACGGCGGCGACGGCGGCGTTGACGCAGGGCGGCGGCGGCGCGGTGACGCATGGTGGCGGTGGCGGCACTAGGGCGCGGGGTTGGGCGGCGTTGGGCGCGGCGGCGATGCACAAGGGCGGCGGCGCGGGTGAGAGGCGCGGGGTGAGGCGCGGCTTGGGTGGTGCGGCGGCGCGGCGTGGGTGTGGCGGCGCGGCGTGGGGCGGCGGAGAGGAGAGGAGAGGTGTTGGTTTGATGTGTTTAGAGGGGGGGGTGCTTGGGTATTTATATTGGGGAGGGGAGGGTTTTGCTTGGGGTAGGGGACAAGAAATAGACTAGGATTAGGAAACAAAAGGAAAAGATCTAGAAATAGATACGGAATAAACGAACATAGGACAAGAGTCCTACTAAGACTAGGAAAGCAAGAAGCGGCGGCTCCCTGGTGCACGCGCGCTATGGCCTCTTGGCCGGCCGGCGGCTAGTGGCTTGGGCCTTTGGCCCAAGGCGCTGCGGATTTTTTTTTTTTAAACGGTCTCGCGCGCAGAAAAATAAATAAAAGAAAATCTAAACGAACTCCAAAATTAATAAAGTAAATTTTCCCCGACTCCTAAAAATGAGCCGAACAAAATGAACTTTTCTCCGGACCTAAAAAGCAAATTTTGAAAACGCACAATTTTCCCTATCCGAATAAAATGCAAATAAAACTCCGGCAAACAAAATTTGATCTATTTATTAAATCTTCATTTTCCTAAATTTGGGAAAGTCATATTATTCCCTCTCTTATATTTTTTTGATAACGGAAAAATTATTGAAGACAAAATAAATAAATCAAATGACCCTCTTTTCAATTCGACTCAAATATGAAAATAACGAAATCTCCAACTCTCTCCAAGGGTCCTTGAGTTGCGTGAAATTTCTAGGATCGACCAAAATGCAAGAAACTAAAATATGCATGATGATCTATTCCAAATTGAAAATAAATTCAAAGGGGCTTTGAATTTAATTCTTTGAAACTCCCAACTCATATTTCATATAATTTGAAGAAGTCATTTTATCTTCTCTCGTGAAAATCATTGAGTCGCATAAAGTTTCAGAATTGAAATATTTCCAAATGAAATTCAATTATTTTTCAAACACCCTTTTCATTTTTAAATGGAAGAAGTCATGTCATCTTCTCTCTAGGGTTTTGTGTTTGAAAAGCATTTGAATTCATGGAGATCAGAAAGCAAATATGAAAGTTTGGGAAAGTCCTTTTATTCCCTCTCATTTAGCTTTCAAAAGGTTTTGAATTCACTCACTTTCAGTCAATCAACCAAGCAATCAATCAAATCTATCTATTTGTTTATAACATTCCAAAATTTAGAATTTTGGGATGTTACAAACTACCACCCTTAAAATGAATCTCGTCCTCGAGATTCGGAGAGGCTAGACAGAATAGGTTAGGGTTTGGGGTCTTCTCAAAGTCCATCGATCATCTCCGAGGTCTCGGGTGCTACCACCCTTAGAAACATTGTTACGGTTCCATCAAAACTCATATACTCCATCCTTATCGTTGACAGTGTCAGTCTTCTCAGATAATCTCTTCTCTGGGCTCTTCCGGTAGTGGCATGACCTTTTCCTCAATTCCTTTGTCCTTTCATCTTGGTAAGGTTATCCCGATACTGGGTCTTCATAGCTGACGGTCTGGCGCCAAGACTAAACAACTATCGATATCTCATGGCGGTCAACAATTTACGGTTTCTCCTGCAGGAAAGGGTCTGGGTTGAACCTCACCGTATAACCTACGGTTGGCAACAACTGCCGTGTACAAGGGAAAAATACCTATACTATTCTAAGGTTCAAACAAGGTTTTGATCGTCGTCTCTCCACTATAGGTAAGTCACTCAGATTTACCATCCCATATAGCAAAGCGAATAATAAGAGTAAGTCGGTATGGTGATCAATCCATCCCGCACCCAAATCATTTCCTTGTACATGGTTTAGCGAATCTCGCATTCTAACACTCGGTCATCCTCACAAGCATTGCAGAATTCTTCTTGTCGACGAACCAAGTTCGGAAAATCCATTGATTCTGCAAGCCAAACAAACACCTATCGTTACTTAACAACTCTCAGGTTTTGCGTAAACTCCTATAGAATCGTCGGTTGATACAAGTCGTAACCTCTTCCAGGGTTTTTCCTTCAGCAAGAGTGTGCTTGCTTCTTGGGAGGTCCTGGGGCCTGTGGGTTATGGCCCATCTCATTACTTGTAATCCTTGAACTCATCTTCGGGCAACTGATCATTAGTCCAACTTCCAACTTCCTAGTATTCTTAATTCCATCCAATCGTATGGACTTTCTTCCTTTGGCACCAAACTAGGACATGATTACTCTGACTCATCATGGAGTTTCCATTGATCCATATTTCCAACATCATACCTCCTTTATATCCAATAGCACTTCATCTCTTCATCCTCGTGGGATGTCCCACATACCGTGATAAAACTTATACTTATGAAATCCATACTCTACTTCGTAGAACATCATTATCCTTTCTGCGGTCAAGCGTCCTTACAAGGGAATATTGGCCATCTCTGCATGGCACTTCTTCAACTGGGAACCGTGAAACACGTCTTGAACTCCTGACAGTCCTTCGGGTAACTCAACTTGTAGGCCACTTCCCTCATACACTCCAAAACTCGGTATGGTCCTACAAATCTCGGGGCTAACTGTCCCTTAACTCCCATCCGTTTAACTCCTCGCAGAGGGGTCACACGAAGACATGCTCTATCTCCAATTTCATAGACTACCTCCTTGAGTTTGTGAGTCTACATAACTCTTCTACCTGGACGGAGCTACCTTCAGTCGATTTCGAATAAACTTAACATTCTATTTTGACTCCTTTGATCACCTTTGGTCCAAACAACTGTCGGTCTCCAACTTCATCCCACATACTCTTGGGGTATCACACATACCGAGACAAAACTCATATTCATTTTGTCTGAAATCCACTCAGTGGAGTATCCTTATCTTTTCCAGGGGTCAACGGTTCTTACAGGGTACTACCACCCTTAAAATCCACAAATCTTCCATAGACCATATTTCTCATATCCTCAAAATGGTCAAAATCCTTCTTCATAGAGTAACAACTCATAGAATCCATATCAATACCAACGAGGCTAACTTTATTAATTCTCAAATCATTACATGCCTCAACTCAATACCTCTATATTAAAAGAAAATGTTCTTACTACCACTACTCCATTTCTTTTGTTGCAAACTCAACTATCTAGCACAAGTTTCCTTCTCCTTGGGGCATTCTCTAGCAAAGTGCCCTGCTCCATTACAACAGAAACATATTACTTCGGGCAAGTTTCGAGGTTTCCTTGTGATTATATAGCCTAGTTGGGTCCTTGGCTCCATTTGTGGGCAATTGCTGAGGTAGTGCCCTGACTCCTTGCATTTGTAACAGATGATATGACTCAGGTTCCTCCTGGGCTCCAATCGGTTTCTTTTCCTGGACCTTTCCATTCCAATCATGGCTTCTATTTCCCGTGGGTCATATTCTACTTCCTCTGTCGGGAATTCTACTAGATTCCCGTTCATACAATTCTGGGAGATGTGTCCTTCTTCTCCACATGAATAGCAAGACTTGGTGCAGGGTTTAATTGGTTCTTCTCTGGGTGTGTCCTCCACCTCTTTCTTCATCACAGGTTCTTCTAAACCTTCCATGGGGGCTCCTTTCATTGCTTCTTCCTTCTGCTGGATGGTTCTTTGTACCAAGGGGTAAATGTGACACTGAGCAGGGTAGTGGGTAGTCCCTTCACACAAGAAACAAGTGATCTGCCTAGCTGGGCATTCTTCAACTGGGTGACTTCCTTCACAATTATGGCATTCATCCTCGTGTTCTTTATGGGTGTGTCCGATGTCTCCACAAATCTTGCATGCACATGGTTTCCTCATATCCTTTCCATAAGGCTTCAACTTCTGGGACACAAACTGTGACTTTAGCAAAGTCAACTTAAATTCTTTCCAAGTGGTTACTCTTTTCCATCCTTTCATGGTTTGGTATATCTTCCACCAAGTAGCAGCACCTCTTTCAAAGCATTGAAGGGCATACTGGGCCATATCCTTTCCGACTATAGGGTTGTTCTCCATATGATCCTCCATGTTCTGAATCCATCGGTCTGTCTCCAATTGACTCATCGGTCCAGAAAATACAAGATCATCTCCATTCATCCTCTATTGGGTCCATGGGTTTTGGGGTGAGATAAGAGATATCAAGAGAGGGATGCACACAATGCAAGCAACAGTTTTGAAAAGACAGATTTTTTTGTTGTGGCTGTCGAGAAAACATCAAACAAATGACAGCTCACAAGCATCGCATCTAACGTAGGTATATAACAGGGGTTTGGTCTTCTAAAGGTCAATAAATCTTCAACGTCTCCAAACTCTTCAAGCCTTGTTCATGCCTTCAATGGCTTCTTCCGATCATGCTTGTCTTTCTCAAGTTCTTTTGCCAGATCAATCTCTGTTGATGTGAAATCTCTCGTGACATCCTTTAATATTCCGGAGTTGCATTTCAAACTTCTGGATTTCATTATCCTTGGCATGAACCATGGTCCTACTGTCCTTCAGTTCCTGACGAATCTCCTGTATCTCAAGGTTTTACTTCTCTAGCTTGGCTGCTTTCAACTTCTGGTCTTAAGTTCTTCACGAAATGCTTCCTTGTCTAATACGACTTCCTGGAGCTCCACCTTAAACTTCTTGATGTAATACTCCAGATCCTGGTGATACACCGGCTAGGGTTAAAACTTCATATTATGATAGGTGCTCCGTCAGCCTTCTTCCATCAAATCCATTCTGAAGACTTGCATCCTTAACTCAGCACGGTGACAATAGCATTAGCGGGTGATGACATCACGGATAACCGTGTTTCTGCCCTTGTCATTGCCATGAGCTATCTTCCATAGTTGATATCCCCTGCCTTAGGATTTTCTTCGAGTTCTCGTACTCCTTGTTTCAGTCTTTCTTCGATACACCTTGATCTCGGGTATTGACAACTTCCATAATCTGCCAAGTTCCATAAGGGTAGCCTTCCTAGGTCATACAAATCTAGGGATTCTTCAGAGCCTCCAATTCTCCTAGTCTTCAGAGTCTTCAACAGCTGTAGTTTCCATTATCATAATGTATGGTAAAATCCTCTTCATTCCGAATGGTCTTACTAGTCTGATATCCTGTACTTCTTGGGGTGGTCTCATCAGTCAAATCTTCGTGTCGTTAAAAGGGGAAAAGGGTATGCTCTCACTAAAGGAAATTTTTGAATAAGCTCAGAAGAGAAGAGAGGTAAAAGATCTTTTGAAAGGGAAAGTTGTAGAGAAAAATCTTTGCTATTGGCTTGCCAGTTTCTAGGGTCACGTCCTACAGTCAACATGTGCTCTGATACCATCTTGTAGCGACCCGACCCAAATGGATCAAGTCTCTATGCTTATGTGTCATCCCTGGATCAGTATGCTGACACACACAGTACTCGAAGGATTTATAACAGAGGTAAATCACATGTATAAAGTAACGTAAATACTATTACCTCAATCCAAAATATAGCGGAAGCAACAAGGTTGTGGATTCCCATCAACACCAACGGCAAAGTTGAGTATAGGAAATCGTAACCCTAACGTACCACTTACTCGTCGTCTGAAAAGTCTGCAACATGAAAAGTTGCAGCCCGAAAATGGGTCAGTACATTGAATGTACTGGCAAATTCACACCATAGAGAATAATGAACAATGGCTATCACTATATGCATATATGGCTGGTGGAAAAGCTCTATGGTTATAAGGTTTTTGCGTAAAGCCAATTTTTCCCTACTACAAAGGAATAAATTTGTTTAACTATCATGGTGGTTGTTAAGCATTGAGAATGGTTGACAGCATCCTCAATCCCAATTAAAAGTACTCATTAAAACCCAATAGCTTTTATTAGAGGTAACATGTTGAGATTCACAATGATATTCAAGTACTAGATACTCAAAATGTCCATAACCGGGGACACGGCTAATCATGATTAGTTTGTTACTCTGCAGAGGTTGCGCACTTTTCCCCACATGACTCGATCGCCTCCGTTTGTTTTCTCGCACTACATGGTGTTTGAGAAACGGATGACCGAGACATAGTCTTTCAGAAGCACTAGCACCTTACATGTGGGGTAGACCGGTACACCTACATCCCCTACATCTGCTAGTCCACCCCGTAAGAGTTCGCACAACTTAGTCAACTATGCTAGAGCCCATAGTAGCATGTGGCTGCACACGGAAGTTTCTAGCATGAAAGATCTTATGATCCCTTTGAGCCTGGGTGGCGGTCCAAAAAAAACAGGCAAGTCCTGATAGACATCAGGTGCCTCAATCCACCCAGATGTGTGTTTAAGTTGCCACCTTAGATAAACCATTAAAATTATCAACTCACATCTGTCATGGATATCACTCACCCAATCCACGTCTACTAGCATAGCATGGCATAATAAGCAAACGTAGAAGTAACTCCCAAGGGTTTGATAATAATACAGGTAATAGGTACTACCTCATCTACTTCCCATCCCACAATTTAATTAGATCCTAATCATGCAGTGTGAGAGGATTGATCTAATGCAATAAAACATGGGTTGTAGAAAAGGTATGATCAAAGTGTGAACTTGCCTGCAATGTTGATGAAGATGATTCGCACTCAAAACTCTTGATAGATCTAATCGTCATACTCCGGTCAATCTATCGTAGGCAAGCAATAGTAACCACACAATAAGTACTCATCTAATGCACAGGGAAAAATCGAACAAGAGAACGAACCAGAAAGTTCAACTTAAGAACTCCGGTTGCAAAGAAAGAACGAGCCGAACAAACGACGAAAAACAAACGGTGGAAGAAAACAACTCGGTTCTAGCAAGTTGAATCTAGGTCAAAATTTTACTGTAGCAAAAGCTTGTTCAAGTTGATTAGACGAAACGGCGGTTTCGAGATGAAACTCCAGGCGCTTGAATCACCTGATTCCGATAAACGAGCGAGAAGATAAACTAGAACGAAGATCGGATCTGAGATCGCGATCGCGGAATAAATCCGACGAGAAGAAAAAGAAGAACGGTTATACGAACAGACGTCGTTAACCGGGAAATAATCGGTGATCACGTTCGTTGAGACGAACGGTCCGAAAGAAGAACGAAAACCAATCTAGGGTTTTCGGGAAAAGAGATCGAAACGAAAAACCGATCTAGAACACCGGAACGGTTTAGCGAAAAATCGGAAAGAAAACGAATCGGTAGAGAAGAAAAGAATCGGAACGGTTTATAAGAAAAACCGAACCGAGGGAAAGAAGAGACGCGGCGCGGTACCTCCGGCGAACGGCGGCGACGGCGGCGTTGACGCAGGGCGGCGGCGGCGCGGTGACGCATGGTGGCGGTGGCGGCACTAGGGCGCGGGGTTGGGCGGCGTTGGGCGCGGCGGCGATGCACAAGGGCGGCGGCGCGGGTGAGAGGCGCGGGGTGAGGCGCGGCTTGGGTGGTGCGGCGGCGCGGCGTGGGTGTGGCGGCGCGGCGTGGGGCGGCGGAGAGGAGAGGAGAGGTGTTGGTTTGATGTGTTTAGAGGGGGGGTGCTTGGGTATTTATATTGGGGAGGGGAGGGTTTTGCTTGGGGTAGGGGACAAGAAATAGACTAGGATTAGGAAACAAAAGGAAAAGATCTAGAAATAGATACGGAATAAACGAACATAGGACAAGAGTCCTACTAAGACTAGGAAAGCAAGAAGCGGCGGCTCCCTGGTGCACGCGCGCTATGGCCTCTTGGCCGGCCGGCGGCTAGTGGCTTGGGCCTTTGGCCCAAGGCGCTGCGGATTTTTTTTTTTTAAACGGTCTCGCGCGCAGAAAAATAAATAAAAGAAAATCTAAACGAACTCCAAAATTAATAAAGTAAATTTTCCCCGACTCCTAAAAATGAGCCGAACAAAATGAACTTTTCTCCGGACCTAAAAAGCAAATTTTGAAAACGCACAATTTTCCCTATCCGAATAAAATGCAAATAAAACTCCGGCAAACAAAATTTGATCTATTTATTAAATCTTCATTTTCCTAAATTTGGGAAAGTCATATTATTCCCTCTCTTATATTTTTTTGATAACGGAAAAATTATTGAAGACAAAATAAATAAATCAAATGACCCTCTTTTCAATTCGAGAAAACTCTCAAATATGAAAATAACGAAATCTCCAACTCTCTCCAAGGGTCCTTGAGTTGCGTGAAATTTCTAGGATCGACCAAAATGCAAGAAAATAAAATATGCATGATGATCTATTCCAAATTAAAAATAAATTCAAAGGGGCTTTGAATTTAATTCTTTGAAACTCCCAACTCATATTTCATATAATTTGAAGAAGTCATTTTATCTTCTCTCGTGAAAATCATTGAGTCGCATAAAGTTTCAGAAGTGGAATATTTCCAAATGAAATTCAATTATTTTTCAAACACCCTTTTCATTTTTAAATGGAAGAAGTCATGTCATCTTCTCTCTAGGGTTTTGTGTTTGAAAAGCATTTGAATTCATGGAGATCAGAAAGCAAATATGAAAGTTTGGGAAAGTCCTTTTATTCCCTCTCATTTAGCTTTCAAAAGGTTTTGAATTCACTCACTTTCAGTCAATCAACCAAGCAATCAATCAAATCTATCTATTTGTTTATAACATTCCAAAATTTAGAATTTTGGGATGTTACACAACGACGAGCCGACACGTGTTTCCTCCAGCCAATGATGATTTTACACGTGGAAAATCCCCATTGGTCGGGGCTGTTAACGGGTTATCGGATCCAAAACCCAACCCGACAGCTTAACGGCGTTCCCTTACGGTGGATGCCATGTGTCGGTCACCCTTGACGAAAGCACTTCTGTGACGCGCGATTTATCGTCATGGAAGTGGACACTTCCGTGATGATAATTTTGGTAATGTCATGGAACACTTCTACGACAGCACAGGTATGACTATCTTGATTCTGTCATAAATTTGTCATGGATGTACATGCATGACAAAAAACACGACCTACTGTGACAAACACGTATCATCCCGGAAGTGTATTTTTTTGTAGTGACGTGGAGTCCTCACTGACCGAACCCAACTGCAAGAGGAGAAAAGCAGTTGGCCCGATGATGCTTCCCCGCCATCCTCTCCCTTGCCGTTCACATCGTCTCACGAGGCGGCTATCTGCCGTCGAGGAATAGGAGGGGACTGCCCCCC
>NC_041393.1:211190679-211263625 GCF_002162155.2 Triticum dicoccoides
CAAGTTGTGAATTGTCAGGAGGAGCTTAGGGTTGTCAGTATTTTCAGGTTGTGAATTGTGTTTTGTGTTGTGTATTTTGATAGTGCTTTCAGATATTAATGTCTTTTGAATTTCAGATTTGCAGTATTGAGCATATGAAGTATTTTATGAATTCTAGAGATCTATTTTTAGCACTTAAAAAATTTTAGTTTCGTAGGAGTATAAAAGTGCAGACAATGTGATTCTCAGAGAAGAAACTGCAAGTTTCAGTTTCAGATAAGAAACTACAAGTTCAGTTTTAGATAAGAAACTACAAGTTCAGTTTTAGATAAGAAACTGCAACTTTCAGAGACAGAGCATTTATATTAACACGGCCTTTTCAAACAGGGTTAATATCATGTTGGAAGTTTTATTCATGGTCGAAAATGGAACTACCAGCTAATTAACATCATGTTGATCAACATTCATGCATAGCACATCTTCATATGATGCACTGTCAAAAAGATATGCTATTTTCAAAATGCCCACACAATGTCGAGTGTGCGAAACACAGAGAAAACGAGGGACAAAGTTTTGGCAAGTGTTGGACATGGTGTGCGTAGATGACAATGGGGACCCACATGTCAATAAAGGCAGAGGCAAAAAATTTGGTGATATTTTCCCTGCAAAGGTGGAATCGAACTCGGGCGGAACAACTATCGGGTAGTGTCACTTGGCCACTAGGCTAGTTCAGTAGTTTCGTTACTAATAAGGCACTTCCTAAGGTGGTCGGATCCCCTCCTGCACCTTTGTGCGCTCGCCGCGACGCCGCTATCTGCCATTGTGAACATGCTGAACAAACGAGAGGAATCTGGAGAGGACTATACGTGGAGAGGCGGAAAGTTGGGACCCACCAGGTCTATGGCCGTATGCAAGCAAGTGCCTCATCAAAAAAATACTTCCTCCTAATGCTATGCTGACATTGGGGCCGACGGGTTTGTCAATATAGTTACATTTTTTTAGGTGCTTCAACGTAGTTACTATAGGAGATAAATTCACAACGAAGCCCGGGAGCTGGCAGGTATCATTTATTATCACTCGGGCAGCAAGAATCAGCTCGGTTTTGGGCTGCCCCGTCTAGGCTTCCTTTTTTATCATGCGCAACCCACGACATGTCGGTTTGTATTTTCTTGAGGGTCGTCATGTATCGACCGGCCTATGAACCTCCCATCCGAGGTTTTATTTTTCTTGAAACATCGGCAGCCCAATTTATGTATTTTCTTGAAGAAAACGCAGACGTCTGTTCTATTTTTCTATATAAGAATAGGAACGACCGGTTCAACTTATGTTTCCCTTCTAAGTATATTATATATATTTAAATTATTTTATATGTTATTATATATTATTTTTATTGTCATCATATATTTAATAGATACTTACATATGTAAGAAAACAATATCCCACATCTTATTAACTTATAAAAATAATTTCTTAACAATAAAATCCTGGATTTTTTTTGGCACGAAAATCCTAGTGATTGTGTACAAAAGCTTTGTAAGATTTAAGGACGAATGTAATAATAAATCACTTATTAGTTAAATATATTTATAACAAAATGCTCAGCCCCTGTTTATTTTTTGATAACATTGCTGGCCCAACCCAACATTATAATTAGAATCAGCCCAACAAAATCATGTATTTCGAGAAAGTGCAAATGGCCTGTAATTTTTTAGGAAAAAAATAAATAGGCCGCATGGACGCTACATTATTTTTTCACCCAACCCCGCTAATGGACTATAATTAAAAAAAATCAAATTGACTGTAAATTCTACCCCGCAAAAAAAAGACTATAAATTCTGAAAAAATGGATTGAATACGTGGCACATTATTGGAGGCTGAAATGTGAGCCAATAGGTCGAAGCCAACGCAAGTCGTTGTGAACTTAGTCAAAAAATGATTCTGACAGCGTTAGCCGTTGGATTTACATCCAACGACCGGCATCCATCTTCAATCTCTCGTCTTCTTCCTCCAGCGCCACTGGGACCACCTCCCGCCTCCTACTGCTAGAAGCTCTGCTTAGCATGCTTCGCTGTGAAGCGCTACTCCACCGTTGGCCAGGCCATCCCTCCACCCCTCCACACCTCATGTTCTTCTCCACCGACTGCCGAACCACACCGCACCAGAACCGGTTAACCCTCGTACACCTCTCCGACTGCGACTCTACTCCCGCGTCTTCCCATCTCCGACTCGTTGCTGTCCGGGGTCTCGCCGTCGTCCACCATCTTGGATGCGCTCGGCGCGACGTGGTCAACATGGTCAAGAAACGACACCATCGGAAGTAGACTGTGCGTGGAGAGGCTGATAGCTGGTTCCACGGCCGCACACAAGAAAATGCCTCATTATTATGCACAAAATAATGATTCCTCCACCTGACAGCTGGGACCCACCGGAAGGGCCTCTGTATTTCGTGAAAAAAATGTTCCCCCCACTAAGAGGTCGGACCCACCAGCTATATCCTCGCACGCAAGGAAGTGCCTCCTTATTACACACAAAAAATGAATACCCCCTGCTAGCTGGGACCCACCAAAGTGGGAGGCTGACTTGTGGGCCAACTAAGTTGACGGGGATGGAGGGCTTTCTCAACTTAGTCAATATGAACGATTCTAGCTCCAGTAACCGTACGATGTGCATCCAACGGCCGTAGTGCTTCTTCAACCTCTGGTCTTCTTGCTCCAGCCGCCCAAACCAGCGCTGATCGTGTCGCGTGCTCCTGCCTCTGTGGCCGGTTGTGATGTCGCGGAGACCTTACCGCCCCCTACTACTCCCACCGCTGGCCATGCCATCCCCCTACTCACCCACACCCCCTGTTCTTCTACGGCGACGGCAGCCTCACACCACAGCCGAACTAGTGAACCCTCATACTCCTCTACGAGTGGGCATCCACTACCGTGTCTTCCCCGACTCCGCGTCATCCCCTTCCTAGGCCTCGTCGTCGTCCACCGCCCTGGTGCTCTCGGTGTGGTGTCGTCAACGTGGTCAAGAAACAACTTCCATCGGAAGAGTACTATACGTTGATAGGCTGACAGCTGGGTCCAGGGCAGTCGCAAGGGATTGGCTCCTTATTATGCGCAAAATAATTATTCCTCCACCTGACAGCAGGGACCCACCGGACAGGCCACTACATTTCGCAAAAAAAACGTTTCCCCCTGACTGCTGGGACCCACCAGCTACATCTTCGCACACAAGGAAGTGCGTTCGGGCAAAAAAAAAATTGATTCGCCCCCTGACTGCTGGGACCCACCAGCTACATCTTCGCATGTAAGGAAGTGCCTGATAGTCGGGACCCACCTGGTCGAAGCGTACGTAGCGTTGTCATTCTAGTCGCGAACGTGTACGTACATACTAGTCAATGTAGACGCGCACATGTCGTAGTAGAGGCGCGCACGTAGCATGTACACGTACGTACAGCGGCCAGGGTACAAGAAAGTAAATACGGCCACATACGTACATACAGGAGGGGATTCGAACACCTACTCGCGCATATGTACAGCCAGGGCTCGTGTACATGGCTGGGTCGGAACGGAGAAACTGCGTCGTCGTCGTGTATATGGGGAGCCAACCGGCTGGGTCGAAACGGAATGCATCGTCGTGTTCATCGAGAGGGCTTGGACGGAACAGCCGATGGAACGAGGCCTGGCATACCACAGAATGGAGGAAACGGCCTTGTGTTTGACAGGCCACGGTCAAAATGTGATCCTGTTCATCGGGAGGGGTCTGGCGTACCACAAAACGGAGGAAACGGACTTCTGTTGGACCTCCGATGGTCAAAACGGGGTCCTGTTGATGAGGAGGGGTGTGGCGTACCGCAAAATGGAGGAAACGGACTTGTGTTGGAGCGCTACGGTCGAAACGGGAGTCCTGTTCATCGGGTGGGGTGTGGCGTACCGCAAAACGGGACTCCACGGGATACTGTTCATCTCCACCGTCGACCTTCTCCAGCTTCCATGGGCTATTGTTCATCCATCGTCGACCTCCTCCAGCCTCCACCTCTGACTATTCATCCACGGGCTCCTGGTCATCCAGCCTCCACCGCGCGCTACTCCACCGGCTACTGTTCAACCAGCCCTCTCCACGGGCTCCTGTTCAACCACCCCTCCACGGGCTACTGTTCATCCAGCCCTCCACCATCTACTGTTCATCCAGCCCTCCACGGGGTCGTCCTATTCATCCAGCCCTCCACGGGGTCATGTTCATCCAGCCCCACCGGGAACTGTTCATCCAACCCCCCCCCCAAGCAACGCTCACTGTTCATCCAAACCCCCCCAGCAACGCTCACTGTTCATCCAGAGGCAGCATCGATCGGCTTCAGTTAGCAACAGTAGCGAAGGAATCGCTCGATCACTCAGGTTCAGTAATGCGTAGCCTGCAGTGCAATCGCTCGGGTTCAGTTAGGCGACGCTTCGCTCCGGTTCAGTTAGAGCCCAACGCCTTGCACCCACACGCGTATCGTACGAGAGAAACGCGCATCGCTCGGCCCCCGACCACCCACCGTAACCGAGAACTCTCTGAAATTTTCCTCGCCCTCGCTTCTACCACGGTTTTTTCCGTCATGGACGGCCCAAAGAATGTCATGCAGCTGCGTCTCCGGCCCGCCCAGGACGAAAAGCCCATTTTCTGTCATGATTTTTTGTCATAGAAGTAGGAGCCCGCCACATCTATGATGATACCGAGTTTTTTCACAATTATCGTCGTAGAAGTGTCATAAGTATGACAGAAAAAATTCATTCGGCCCATGTGTCTTTTTTTTTGTAGTGTGAGATTGCAGCCTACACGATCATTGAAACGGTTCATATACAAAATAAGTATCTCAATCGTGAAAATATTCTGCATATGGAGCACATCACTTCCTTGCGGAGAGTCATCCGAAGATTGGAGAGCCTCTTGGTCCTTAAAGAGCGGATTGCTTCTACTTCATCACCACCATCTTCTTCTTCACCGCCAAAAGAAAACTGAGTATTGGGTATGGGCACTCCCCTTGGCTTTCGCCTAGCTTGGGGGAGGTGCCCCGGTATCGTATCAACTCCCCACTATCTTTTACCTTTACTTTCTTAGTTCGATCCATGGTTATCTTTTGCTATTAGATGAATAAAAGTTTAGTTTGATCATTTCTTTTTTGTGAGTTTGCTTAGTGATCAATCCTTTAATCGTGTGCGAGATATATAATAAAGTTTAGTTTGAGTTTTGCCTTCTTTACTTTCTTGTTGCAATAAAAATAAAGGAAATAAAAGAAAAATATCATATGCTAATCTTATGTTAAGTGATAACATTACACAAGGAAAAGTATATGTAGAAAATTTTATTATAGATTGACAAACATAGTATTGGTCAATGATGCAACTCATGAAAGAATTAATAAGGGAAGAGAAGATTCACATATAAATATATTATCATGGAAATCTTTTATGATTGTGAGCACCCATCAAAATATTATATGCCAAAATTGTTGACGTTGGACAAGGAAGACAACTTAATGATTTATGTTTGTTCATATTCACATAGAAGTTATATTCTCATAGATCCTTCAACATGTGGTGCTTGCCCCTATCTTTGCTAGCCAAAAACTCTGCACTAAGTAGAGATACTACTTGTGCATCCAAAACCCTTAAACCCTATCTTGTTTGAGAGTCCACAATACCTACCTACGGATTGAGTAAGATCCTTCAAGTAAGTTGTCATCGGTGCAAAAAGGGTAATAATAATTGCTTCTAAAAGTGTGAGATCATTTAGTGTAAGGGAAAATTGAGCATTGTACGAACTTGTGATGGTGAAGAATAAAAGCAATAGACTGCATAAAAAAGGTTGCCATCACAAGGGGCAATATAACATGGCGTTATCTTGCACTATGGGGTTGAGCATACAAACAAAAAGCGCATGGCAACCTCTGCTTCCCTCTCCGAAGGGCCTATCTTTTACTTTCATGTATTTACTTTTATGCAAGAGTCAAAGTTTTTCTCTCTATTCCTTTTATTTTTCCTCCTTTGGCAAGCATCATGTGGTGAGTAAAGATCTAGGCACATATATCCAGTTGAATATGGGTAGCATGAGTTATTATTGTTGACATCACCCTTGAGGTGAATGCGTTGGGAGGCGAAACTATAAGCCCCTATCTTTCTATGTGTCCGGTTGAAACGTTTTGCTCATGTGTACGCAGTGAGTGTTAGCAATCATAGAAGACTTAATGATGGTTGAGTATGTGGACTTTCCTAAAGGCTCCGATACGTGACCCTTCATGAAAAGATGATTAATTGTAGTTGCAAAGTTGACTAAGAACATAGTTTGTTGGTTTCCAATAGAGTTTATGCTTTATCCTTCGATGTTGTGATGAATTGTCACTTGTTCATGAGAAGTCTATGATACAACTTCTATGATAAAAGTTTTATGTTGAAGTTTGTTGCTATTATAATAAGTCACATGGTGCTTCTATGTCCGTATTTTTGTTTTTATCGACACCTCTCTCTCTAAGCATGTGGACAAGTTTTTCGATTTCGGTTTTCGCTTGAGGACAAGCGAGGTCTAAGCTTGGGGAAGTTGATACGTCCATTTTGCATCATGTTTTCCCACTATTATTTATGTTGTTTTATTGTACAATAATGCTTTTTGGAGTAATTCTAATGTCTTTTCTCTCATAATATGCAAGGTATGCACCAAGGGGGAGAATTCCGGCAACTGGAAATCTGGACCTGAAAAAGCTATGTCAAACTACCTATTTTGCACAACTCCAAATGAGGTGAAACTTCCTGAGGATTTTTTATCGAGTATTTAAGAATTATTGGAGCAAATAAGTACCAGAGGGGGGCCACCAGGTGGGCACAACCCACCTGGACGCGCCAGGAGGCCCACGCGCGCCCTGGTGGGTGCTGCCCTCCTCGGCCCACCTCTGGTGCCCATCTTCTGGTATATAAGTCATTTTGACCTAGAAAAAATCAGAGGAGGACTTTTTGGGACGAAGCGCCGCCACCTCGAGGCGGAACTTGGGCACGAGCACTTTTTCCCTCCGGTGGAGCGATTACGTCGGGAGAACTTCCCTCCCGGAGGGGGAAATCTTCGCCATCATCACCACCAACAACTCTCCCATCTTGTGGAGGGCTATCTTCATCAACATCTTCATAGCACGAACTACTCTCAAACCATGATCGGGATTGGGTGTGGCAAGCCCTCAAATTTGCTTGTTATCTTAGGCGTTTTAATATGTTTTCAACATTTGTAAGCTATAAACCGCACTTGCTTTTGTGGGACCTGTGGTGTGGCACACTATATGGCTACATAGTTCTTTCTTCTGCTTATATATTGTTATATGGGTAGTAATCGTATTAGCAGTAGAAACTGGCGTGTTCTTTGCTGGAATGTCCGTGGTCTTAATTCTGAGGATCGTCGGCATTCTGTCAGATAAAAAATCGAGGAAAGCCAATGCTATGTCGTTTGCCTCCAGGAAACTAAAATGCAACACATTGATAATCATGTTATCAGATCTTTTGCCCCAAAAAGATTTGATACTTTTGCTTTTACCCCCTTAGTGGGTGCATCTGGTGGTATTCTGATTCTTTGGAACTCTGCAATGTTCTCAGGCACTTTGGTTGCAACCCAAAAGTTTGCTATTGCTATTAAATTCACATCTGCTCATAATGGGGAATTTTGGACTCTTGTGACTGTTTATGGTCCATGTTCTGGTTCTGACAGGGATGATTTTGTTCAGTGGATGTATAATCTCACAATCCCAAAGGAAGAGAACTGGCTTCTATTAGGGGATTTTAACTTTTACAGATATACCACGACAGAAATTTACCTGGGGGGATCCCAATGATATGTTCATTTTTAATGACATTATTGGTCACCTGGGGCTGATTGAACTCCCAATTAAGGAGAGAAATTTTACCTGGTCCAATATGCAAGACACTCCCCTTCTTGAACAACTTGATTGGTTCTTTACTACTGCATCTTGGGCCTGCTTATACCCTGCCACACAAGTTCTTCCTTTGGCTAAAACAGCATCTGATCATGTACCATGTGTAGTGATCATTAGCACCAACATTCCCAAATGTAATTTATTTCGCTTTGAGAATTACTGGGTGCAACTGGATTGTTTTATGGAGTGTGTGCAGAAATCTTCGAATAAACATTCTCGCAAGACTCACATCACAGCTATTATTGCTGACAAGCTCAAGACACTAAGACAAGACCTCAAGAAATGGCAGATGGGCCTCTCCAAAATGAAAATCTTAATTCAGAAGTGCACTAGGGTCATTTTATTATTGGATGAGCTTGAAGAGTTGAGACCTTTATTTAGACCTGAGTTTAACTTCAGAAAGATTGTTAAGTTGCATATGGAGAAATTTCTACATCTCCAATATCTGTATTGGAGGAAAAGATGCACTATCAGATCAATAAAAGTCTGGGAGGAAAACACTAAATTCTTTCATACTATGGCTACAGAGAGATATAGGAGGAATTCAGTTGCCTCTTTGAGGTTAGAGGATGGAACAGTCACCAATGATCATCTGTTGATTGTTGGGCCTTTTTGGTCTGCTTTTAAGAACAGAATGGGATCTTCCAGAGGAGTTAATATGTCTTTGCATCTTTGATAAAACTAGTGGAGGGTCTTGATATTTTGGTCAGGCTTTTTGAGAAGGAGGAAATGGACCTAAATGTTAAGAAGATGCCTATTGATAGGGCTCCTGGCCCTGATGGGTTTAATGGTCTTTTCTTCAAGAAGTGCTGGCCAATCATTTGTCATGATTTCTATGAGTTAGCCAAGGCTTTCCATGAGGGGACAACTAATTTGGAGAACATTAATGGATCTTACAAAACACTCATACCAAAAGTGCATGTCCCTGAGACTGTTAATGATTTTAGACCTATATCTCTTACTAGTATGGGTCTGAAATTCATTTCTAAGATGGCTGCTGATAGATTTCAGTTGGAGATTATGAGATGCATACACAAAATCGGTATGGTTTTATCAAATCTAGGACCATCCAGGATTGTGTAGCTTGGACTTTGGAATATCTGCATCAATGTCACCAGTCCAAAAGGAAAATTGTTATCCTCAAATTGGATTTTGAAAAGGCCTTGATTCTATTGAGCATGAGGCAATTTTCCTAATCCTTAGACTTAAGGGTTTCCCTGAGAAATGGATTCTTTGGGTAAAACAATTCCTCTCCACTGGTACTTCTTCTATCCTCCTGAATGGAGTACCTGGGAAACACTTTGCTTGTAAAAAGGGGGTCAGGCAGAGTGATCCTTTTTCCCCTTTACTGTTTGTTCTGGCTGCTGACATTTTGCAATCTGCTGTAAATGATCTGCTGCACAAAGGAATTCTAAAGCTACCAATCCCCAACCATGATCCAGATTATCCTATTGTGCAATATGCTGATGACACTCTGATCATTTTATATGCTGAGGAGGACCAGTTGTTGGCTCTTAAAGACATGTTGTTTAAGTTCTCCCAATCCACTTGGCTGCACATAAACTTTCACAAATCCTCCATGCTTCCCATCAATGTGGACGAGGTGGAATTAGCCAGGCTGGCTACCTCTTTTGGTTGTAAGGTTGGATCCCTACCCTTCACATATCTTGGTCTGCCTGTGGGGGTGATGAGACTCGGAATCATGGATCTAATGCCTTTGGTTGATAGTATGGAGAGAAAAATGTCTGGTAGCTCCACCTTTCTTGCTCAAAGTGGAAGATTATAATACTTAAACTCTGCTCTATCTGCTCTACCTATCTTCTTCCTATGCAGTTTGGAAATTCCCCCTGGATTTTAAAACAGTTACAGAGAATCGGGAGGCAGTGTTTATGGAGAAGAAATGGCAATGACAAGGCTTCAGCCCTTGCTGCATGGGATCTGGTGTGCAAGCCTAAAAATAAGGGGGGCCTGGGCATTATGAATTTAGGAATTCAAAATGATGCTTTGCTTATGAAGCATTTAAACAAATTTTTCAATAAGCATGATGTGCCCCGGGTGAGTCTCATTTGGAATACTTACTACCATGAAAGAGTTCCACAAGCTACTACAGAATGTGGTTCTTTTTGGTGGAGGGATGTTTGCAAGCTTATGGATAAGTTCAGAGAGTTTACTTATGTTCAGGTCAACCAAGGGGATACTGTGTTGTTCTGGGATGATATTTGACAGTTGGACAATTCAGTTGTCCCTCTTAAACAACAATTTGCTAGATTATTTTCCTTTGCTATTGATACTTGGGCCACAGTCAAGGACTTCAAACATTGCCAACAGTGGGAGACTCTTTTTCATCTCCCATTGTCTCAGCAGACACACCAGGAACTTCTTCTGGTTCATCACATGGTGCAGTCCATGCAGTGTCAGGAAGGTGAGCCAGGCTGATGGGTGCTCAAACATAATGGCAAGCAGTATGTAGCCAAGAGCTACTATCAATACGTCTACAGAAATATCATTCCCAACCCCCAGCTGAAATTAATTTGGGCTTCTTCCTGTACAATGAAAATCAAGGTTTTCTCCTGGATGATGATCATGGACAGACTCAACACTCAGGACATGTTACTGCATAGGCATTGGAATGTCTCTGACTCACCTGCTTGTGTCCTCTGTCCAGGAAATAATTGAGAGGATATGGATCATCTCTTTTTTAGTTGCAGATTCAGCCACATAATATGGAATTATTTGCAAATATATTGGCCTCCAGGTGATGATCAGGTGATGACTGTGATTGAGGCTAGGAGAGATTTTGCTAAGCCTTTCTTTACAGAGGTGGTATTCATAGCTTGCTGGAATATTTGGACAATCAGAAATAGAAAGAATTTCAGAAATGAAAGACCATCTTTTAACAGATGGAGATCTTATTTTATTCATGATATCACTCTGATGACACACAGGATCAAATCAAAATTTAGAGATGAATGTTTTAGATGGATTGCTTTCTTACCTCCTTGAGATGTCCTTGATCTGTTACCCTTAGTTTTTGCAAGGTAGGTTAGGTAGATCTCTTTTTTACTTTTTTTATAACCCTTCTAGGGTATTGTACATTTGTATATATGCTTTATTTTTTCAATAAAGTAAGGTTGTGGAACCAAGTTCTGCAGTAATTTATCAAAAAAACTCCTCTCAAACCCTAGTTCATCTCTTGTGTTCAATCTTTGTATCAAAACTATAGATTGGTGCTTGTGGGTGACTAGCCATGTTGATTACATCTTGTAGTTGATTACTATATGGTTTATTTGGTTTAAGATTATATGTTCAAATCAATTATGCTATTTAATACCCCTCTGATATTGAGCATGTTAATCATTTGTGAGTAGTTACTTTCATTCTTGAGGTCATGGGAGAAATCATGTTGCAAGTAATCATGTGAACTCGATATGTGTTCGATATTTTGATGATATGTATGTTGCCATTCTCTTAGTGGTGTCATGTGAACGTCGACTACATGACACTTCACCATATTTGGGCCTAAGGGAATGCATTATGGAGTAGTTATTAGATGGTGGGTTGCGAGAGTGAGAGAAGCTTAAACCCCAGTTTATGGGCTATTCCGTAAGGGACTGATTGGATCCAAAAGTTTAATGCTATGGTCAGAATTTATTCTTAATACTTTTATCGTAGTTGCGGATGCTTGCGAGAGGGTTAATCATAAGTAGGAGGTTCGTTCAAGTAAGAACAACACGTAAGCATTGGTCTACCCACATATCAAATTATCAAAGTAGTGAACACGAATTAAGCCAACATGATGAAAGTGACTAGATGAAATTCCCGTGTACCCTCAAGAACACTTTGCTTATCATAAGAAATGGTTTTGGCCTGTCCTTTGCCTCAAAAGGATTGGGCTACCTTGCTGCACTTTTGTTACTACTATCATTACTTCTCGTTACAAATTATCTTGCTATCAAACTACTCCGCTACTTACAATTTTAGCACTTGCAGACATTACCTTGCTGAAAACCACTTGTCATTTCCTTCTGCTCCTCGTTGGGTTCGACACTCTTACTTATAGAAAAGGATGCAACTGACCCCATATACTTGTGGGTCATCAGTGTTCACGCCCAGGAGAGAGAACGACGAGCTTACGCGTGCCCTAAAGAATCCTGAACACCTGGGAAGAACACGAGGAAATGGCGTTGTTCTGTGGTTTGAGGGGTTTGCAGACTGGAACGCTGACTACAGACTCCGTGCTGGAAAGAAGCAGTAGGAGGAGCAGAAGAGGAAGCTGGAGGAGGAGAAGAGGAAGCAGGAAGCAGACCGCCTTTGCATTGTAAAATCAAAGCACGTGGAGTTGGAACTCGCTTTCAAGCAGAAGCAGCAGCAGCATATCAACTCACTTAGCCAGGAAAGAGGGTCTCAGCAGCGGCAGCAGCTAGTGGATCCAGCATTGGATTGTTAGGAAACGTAGCATGGAATTTCAAAAAAATTCCTACGTTCACGCAAGAACTATCTAGGAGATGCATAGCAATGAGAGGGGGAGAGTGTGTCTACGTACCCTCGTAGACCGAAAGCAGAAGCGTTTGACAATGCGGTTAATGTAGTCAAACTTCTTCTAGCTTCGACCGATCAAGTACTGAACGTATGACACCTCCAAGTTCTGCACACGTTCAGCTCGATGATGTTCCTCACCCTCTTGATCCAGCAAGATGTCGAGGAAGTAGATGAGTTCCGTCAGTAGGACGACCTGGTGATGGTGATGGTGAAGTGATTCACGCAGGATGTAGATGAAGTTATTCCCCTTGTCCATCGGTATGCTACTTGCCCGAGATTCGATCGTCAGTATCTTCATACCTAGTTCAATCTCGTTACTGGCAAGTCTCTTTACTTGTTCCGCAATGCATCATGCTGCAACTAACTCATTAGTCACTTTGCTTGCAAGGCTTCTTATGATGTGCATTACCAAGAGGGCCCAGATATACCTCTCCGATACTCAGAGTGACAAATCATAATCTCGATCTGTGCCAACCCAACAAACACCTTCGGAGATACCTATAGAGCATCTTTATAATCACCAGTTACGTTGTGATGTTCGATAGCACACAAGGTATTCCTCCGTTATCCGGGAGTTGCATAATTTCATAGTCGAAGGAATATGTATTTGCCATGAAGAAAGCAATAGCAATAAAACTGAACGGTCATAATGCTAAGCTAATGAATGGGTCTTGTCCATCACATCATTCTCCTAATGATGTGATCCCATTTATCAAATGACAACACATGCCTATGGTTAGGAAACTTAACCATCTTTGATCAACGAGCTAGTCTAGTAGAGGCTTACTAGGGACACGGTGTTTTGTCTATGCATCCACACATGTATCAAATTTCCGGTTAATACAATTCTAGCATGAATAATAAATAGTTATCATGATATATAAGGAAATATAAAATAACAACTTTATTATTGCCTCTAGGGCATATTTCCTTCAGTCTCCCACTTGCACTAGAGTCAATAATCTAGTTCACATCGCCATGTGATTTAACACCAATAGTTCACATCTTTATGTGATTAACACCCATAGTTCACATCATGATGTGACCAACACCCAAAGGGTTTACTAGAGTCAATAATCTAGTTCACATTGCTATGTGATTAACACCCAAGGAGTATGAAGGTGTGATCATGTTTTGCTTGTGAGAGAGGATTAGTCAACGGGTCTGTCACATTCAGATCCGCATGTGTTTTGCAAATTTCTATGTCTACAAAGCTCTATATGGAGCTACTCTAGATAATAGCTCCCACTTTCAATATGTATCTAGATTAAGACTCAGAGTCATCTGGATCAGTGTTAAAGCTTGCATCAACATAACCCTTTATGACGAACCCTTTATCACCTCCATAACCGAGAAACATTTCCTTAGTCCTCTTTAGATACCTAATTAAGGATAATTTTGACCGATGTCCAGTGATCCACTCCTGGATCACTATTTTACCCCCCTTGTCATACTCATAGCAAGGCACGCAACTCGTCTGGGACACGTCATGGCATACTTTATAGAAACTATGACTGATGCATAGGGAATGACTTCCATTCTCTCTCTATCTTCTGCCGTGGTCAGGCTTTGAGTCTTATTCAACTTTACACCTTGTAACATAGGCAAGAACCCTTTCTTTAACTGATCCATTTTTGAACTCCTTCAAAATCTTGTCAAGGTATGTGCTCATTGAAAGTCTTATCAAGCGTCTTCATCTATCTCTATAGATCTTGATGCCGAATATGTAAGAAGCTTCACCGAGGTCTTTCATTGAATTTTTTTTATTCAAGTATCCTTTTATGATATCCAGAAATTCTATATCATTTCCAATCACCAATTTGTCATCCACATATAATATCAAAAATGCTATAGAGATCCCACTCACTTCCTTGTAAATACTGGCTTCATCGTAAGTCTGTATAAAACCATATGCTTTGATCACCTCATCAAAGAATATATTCCAACTCTGAGATGCTTGCACCAGTCCATAGATGGATCACTGGAGCTTGCACACCTTGTTAGCACCTTTTGGGTTGACAAAACCTTCTGGTTATATCATATACAACTCTTCTTTGAGATATCCATTTAAGGAATGCAGTTTTGACAATCATATGCCAGATTTCATAAGATGTGGCAATTCCTAACATGATTCGGACGGACTTAAGCATCGCTACGGTTGAGAAAGTCTCATCATAGTCAACCCCTTGAACTTGTCGAAAAACCTTTTACGACAAGTCAAGCTTTTGTAGACAGTAACATTACCATCAGCGTCAATCTTTGTCTTGAAGATCCATTTATTCTCTATGGATTGCCGATCATCAGGCAAGTCCACCAAAGTCAACACTTTGTTCTCATATATGGATCCTATCTCAGATTTCATGGCCTCAAGCCATCTGCCAGAATCCGGGCTCATCATAGCTTCTTCATAGTTCGTAGGTTCGCCTTGGTCTAGTAACATGACTTCTAGGACAGGATTATCATACCACTCTGGTGCAGATCGTGCTGGTTGACCTACGAAATTCAGTAGTAACTTGATCTGAAGTTTCATGATCATCATCTTTAGCTTCCTCTCTAGTTAGTGTAGGCATCATAGGAACAATTTTCTATGATGTACTACTTTCCAATTCGAGGGAAGGTACATTTACCTCATCAAGTTCTACTTTCCTCCCACTCACTTCTTTCAAGAGAAACTCCTTCTCTAGAAAGGACCCATTCTCAGTAATAAAGATCTTTCCATCGGATCTCTGATGGAAGGTGTACCCAATTTTTCCCTTAGGGTATCATATGAAGATGCACTTCTCCGATTTATGTTCGAGCTTATCAGGCTGAAGCCTTTTGACATAAACATCGCATCCCCAAACTTTAAGAAACGACAGCTTAGGTTTATTGCCAAATCATAGTTCATACGGTGTCGTCTCAACGGATTTAGACGGTGCCCTATTTAACGTGAATGCTATTGTCTCTAATGCATAACCCCAAAACAATAGTGGTAATCGGTAAGAGACATCATAAATCACACTGTATATAATAAACTACGGTTACGATGTTCGGACACACCATTACGCTGTGGTGTTCCAGGTGGCGTGAGTTGTGAAACTATTCCACATTGTTTTAAATGAAGGCCAAACTCGTAACTCAAATATTCGCCTCCGCGATTGGATCGTAGAAACTTTATTTTCTTGTTACGATGATTCTCCACTTCTCTCTGAAATACTTTGAACTTTTCAAATGTTTCAGACTTGTGTTTCATTCAGTAGATATAACCATATCTACTCATATCATCTATGAAGGTTAGAAAATAATGATACCCGCCATGTGCCTTAACACTCATCGGACCGCATATATCGGTATGTATTATTTCCAATAAGTCATTGGCTCGCTCCATTGTTCTGGAGAACGGAGTTTTAGTCATCTTGCCCATGAGTCATGGTTCGCAAGTATCAAATGATTCATAATCAAGTGATTTCAAAAGTCCATCTGCATGGAGTTTCTTCATGCGCTTTACACCAATATGACCTAAATGGTAGTGCCACAAATATGTTGCACTATCATTATCAACTTTGCACATCAATATTATGAATATGTGTATCACTACAATCGAGATTCAATAAACCATTTACATTGGGTGTATGACCATAGAAGGTTTTATTCATGTAAATAGAATAACAATTATTCTCTAACTTAAATGAATAACTGTATTGCAATAAACATGATCTAATCATATACATGCTCAATGCAAACACCAAATAACATTTATCTAGGTTCAACACTAATCCTGAAGGTAGAGGGAGTGTGCGATGGTGATCATATCAACCTTGGAATCATTTCCAACACACATCGTCACCTCACTTTTAACTAGTCTCTGCAACTCATGTTTCGAGTTACTAATCTTAGCAACTGAACCAGTATCAAATACCTAGGGGTTACTATGAATACTAGTAAAATACACATCAGTAACATGTATATCAAATATACCTTTGTTCCCTTTGCCATCCTTTTTATCCGCCAAGTATTTGGGGCATTTCCACTTCCAGTGACCATTTCCTTTGCAGTAGAAGCACTTAGTTTCAGGGTTAGGTCTAGCTTTGGGCTTCTTCACGGCAATGGCAACTTGCTTATCATTCTTCTTGAAGTTCCCTTTCTTTTCCTTTGCCCTTTTTCTTGAAACTAATGGTCTTGTTAACCATCAACACTTGATGCTCTTTCTTGATTTCAACCTTCGTCGATTTCAGCATCGCGAAGATCTCGGGAATCTTCTTCGTTATCCCTTGCACATTATAGTTCATCACAAAGTTCTAGTAGCTTGGTGATAGTGACTAGAGAACTCTGTCAATCACTATCTTATTTAGAAGATTAACTCCCACTTGATTCAAGCAATTGTAGTAACTAGACATTCTGAGCACATGCTCACAAGCTGAGCCATTCTCCTCCATCTTGTAGGCAAAGTACTTGCCAGAGGTCTCATACCCCTCGACATGGGCATGAGTCTGAAATACCAATTTCAGCTCTTGGAACATCTCATATGCACTACAAAAAAAGACACATCCGTGACATTTTGGGCCGAACAATTTTTTTTCTGTCATACATATGACACTTCTATGACGATAATTGTGAAAAAACCCGGTATCATCATAGATGTGGTGGGCTCCTACTTATATGACAAAAAATCATGACAGAAAATGGGCTTTTCGTCCTGGGCGGGTCGGAGACGCAGCTGCATGACATTCTTTGGGCCGTCCATGACGGAAAAAACCGTGTTAGAAGCGAGGAAGAGGAAAATTTCGGGGAGTTCCCGGTTACGGTGGGTGGTCGGGGGCCGAGCGATGCACGTTTCTCTCATACACGTACGCGCGTGTGTGCGAGGCATTGGCTCTAACTGAACCCGAGCGAGGCGTTGGGCTCTAACTGAACCCGAGCGATTGCACTGCAGGCTACGCGTTACTGAACCCGAGCGATCGATCGATGGCTGTTAACTGAACCCGATCGAGCGATTCCTTCGCTACTGCTGCTAACTGAAGCCGATCGATGATGCCTCTCTGGATGAACAGTGAGCGTTGTGGGGGGGTTTGGATGAACAGTGAGCGAAGGGAGTGGATGAACAGGACCTGTGGCGTTGCCTCTGGATGAACAGGACCCCGATCGATCGAGCCAGTTGGGGCTGGATGAACAGGACCCCGTGGAGGGCTGGATGAACAGTAGATGGTGGAGGGGTGGATGAACAGTAGCCCGTGGAGGGGTGGTTGAACAGGAGCCCGTGGAGAGGGGTGGTTGAACAGTAGCTGGTGGAGTAGCGCGCGGTGGAGGCTGGATGAACAAGAGCCCGTGGATGAATAGTCGCAGGTGGAGGCTGGAGGAGGTCGACGGTGGATGAACAGTAGCCCGTGGAGGCTGAAGGAGGTCGACGGTGGAGATGAACAGTATCCCGTGGAGTCCCGTTTTGCGGTACGCCACACCCCTCCCGATGAACAGGACCCCCGTTTCGACCTAGCGCTCCAACACAAGTCCGTTTCATCCGTTTTGCGGTACGCCACACCCCTCCCGATCAACAGGACCCCCATTTCGACCGTAGGAGGTCTGTTTCGTCCGTTTTGCGGTATGCCGCACCCCTCCCGATCAACAGGACCCCCGTTTCGACCGTAGGAGGCCCGCTTCCTCCGTTTTGCGGTACGCCAGACCCCTCCCGATGAACAGGATCCCATTTCGAACGTGGCCGGTCGAACACAAGGCCGTTTCCTCCGTTCTGCGGTACGCCAGTGCTCGTTTCCATCACCTGTTCCGTCCAAGCCCTCCCAATGAACATGGCGATGCATTCCGTTCCGACCCACCCGGTTGGCTCCCCATGAACACGACGACGACGTTGTTTCTCCTTTCCGACCCATCCATGTACACGAGCCCTGGCCGTACGTATGCGCGAGTAGGCGTTCGAGACCCCGCCCGTATGTACATATGTGGCCGTATTTTCTTTCTTGCACCCTGGCCGTTGTACGTACGTGTACATGCTACGTGCGCGCCTCTACTACGACACGTGCGCGCCTCTACTATGACATGTGCGCGCCTCTACTACGACACGTGCGCGCCTCTACATCCACTAGTATGTACATACACGTTCGCGACCAGAGTGACAACGCTATGTACGCTTCGACCAGGTGGGTCCCGACTGTCAAGCACTTCCTTGCGTGCGAAGATGTAGCTGGTGGGTCCCAGTAGTCAGGGGGGCGAATCGTTTTTTTCGGACGCACTTCCTTGCATGCAAAGATGTAGCTGGTGGGTCCCAGCAGTCAGGGGGTCGAATCGTTTTTTTTTGCCGGACGCACTTCCTTGCGTGCGAAGATGTAGCTGGTGGGTCCCGGCAGTCAGGGGGGAACATTTTTTCGCGAAATACGGTGGCCCATCTGGTGGGTCCCTGCTGTCAGGTGGAGGAATAATTATTTTGTGCATAATAAGGAGGCACTTCCTTGCTGTGGCCGTGGACCCAGCTGTCAGCCTCTCCACGTACAGTCCACTTCACATGCATGTCGGTCGTTGACCATGTTGACGAGGCCGCGCCGAGAGCACCAGGGCAGTGGACGACGACGAGGCCTAGGAAGGGAACGAGACGGAGGCAGGGAAGACTCGGCAGTTGTTTCCCATGCGGTGGGGAGTACAACTGTACGAGGGTTTACTGGTTTGTCTGTCGTCGCCAGAGAATAACAACAGGTGTGGGTGAGTAGAGGGATGTCTAGGCCAGCGATGGGAGTACGGTGGGGCGGTGACGCCTGCGCGGTAGCACAGCCGGCCGCGGGGAGGAGGGAGTAGGCAGTCCCGCCGGCGCTTGTTTGAGCGGCTGGAGCAGGAAGAGCAGAGATTGAAGAAGCACGATGGCCATTGGATGGAAATCCAACAGTCACTGCTTGTGCGTCAACCTTTTTTTAGGAAAGCCTCAAATCTGTGGAAAATAGCATACAACCCATCTGCCATTATTTCTAATAATTTACAGCCCATCTGCTGATTCTTAAGGTTTTTTTGAGCCCATATTCTTTTTGTTAGCATTACAGCCCATATTGTGGCCACGGTTAAAAAATTATACAAAATTTTGCATATTTCGGTGTGGTCCGAACTGTTTTTAATCCCGAAATTTCGAGTCACATTCAAACTGATTTTAAAAATAAATGTATATCAATATATAATCCAACAAACTGTCCATGCATAAAAATCAATGCAATTTAAAATCTCGAAATGAAAAAAAGAAATTTGAAACTAATTTCCGGTTTGATGTGTTTTAAAAATGTACAGCCCATTTCTCATTACTGATAGGCCATTTTCTCGGCCAGCCGAATGAAGCTCTCCTCGTCTTGAAAGATTTGCAGCCCAACAGGCCTGACAAAGCGACTTACTTAGCAAATCACAAAAAAAGTGGGCTGTGGCCGTGGACCCAGCTGTCAGCCTCTCCACGTACAGTACTCTTCCGATGGAAGTTGGTCGTTGACCACATTAACCACATCGCGCCGAGGGCACCAAGGCGGTGGACGACGGCGAGGCCTAGGAAGGGGAAGACGCGGAGCCGGGGAAGACGCGGCAGTAGATGCCCACGCGGAGAGGAGTATGAGGGTTCACTGGTTCGGCTGCGGCGTGAGGCTGCCATCACTGCAGAATAACAGGGGGTGTGGATGAGTAGAGGGATGCCCTGGGCCAGCGGTGGGAGTAGTAGAGGGTGGTGAGGCCTCCGCAGCATCACAGCCGACCACGAGAGGCAGGAGCACGCGGCACGACCGGCGCTGCTTTGGGCGGCTGGAGCAAGAAGACCAGAGGTTGAAGAAGCACTACGGCCGTTGGATGGATATCGTACGGTCACTGCAGCTAGAATCGTTTATATTGACTAAGTTGACAAAGCCCTTGGTATGCGTCAACTTAGTAGGCCCACAGCTTGGATTTGGCAGAGAACATATAGCCCATTTGCGATTTGTAAGAATGTACATCCCATTTTTTAATTCTAATGGAATTTACTACAGCCCATTTACAGTTTGTTAAAAGTACAGCCCAACTTGTAGCTAGGACAACGATTAATAATTTTGAACAACCGGTCAAAACAGAATTCAAAAAAAAATCCCACATTTTGATGGGATCCGAAATATTTTTATTCAAAATTTCTAGTCAGATTAAATATAATTTCAAAATAAAGTTGTATTCTGCTAAAATCCAACGAAATATTGCGCGCGCAACAAGTAATGAAATTAAAATTTCAAATTCCAAAAATAATATATTTTTTAAACTAATTACGTGTTTGGTGCATAGTTACTGCCTAGTTACTATAATTACATCCCATTTATTATTTCTTAAAGTCCATTTTCTTGTTAAGCCTAATGCATATCTCCTAGGAAAGTTTGCAGCCCAGCGGGGCGGAGAATAACAAGTTGACCTGGATATTGTGTACAACTGTCGGCCCAGTTGCATTGCTGATGTTGAAAAAAGGCCTGTGTAGTACAGTACAACCTAACATGGTTACTCAGCCCACATTCAGCGACGCCGGAAAGGCCAAACAAGGCTTCTGTACAACTTTTTGAAGTCACTGAGCTCAATTAATAACTTAAGAAAAATGTTAGATTACAGTGGAACTTAATTAAAAGCTGTCACGAGCAAATAAATAATTCAACGGGTCCCACTTGTGCGTGTGCGTGTGTGTGTGTGTGTGAGAGAGAGAGAGAGAGAGAGAGAGACCCATCGGTCGATGCTCGTAAATACATATTTCAGCCATATGCATTGCTGATGCTCAGTAAAAACTTATATAGTTGACACAATCATATAGAACATCATAGCACACTGAACTTGCATACAAAAATTTCACGCAGGCGGCACAATCAGGATGGAAGCAGTGGATCGCTAGGGAAGGGCTATGTTGAAACCAACGAAGTCGTACATAACGGTTCATCGTCTTTATCAATGACGGGGAAATATCTTGAATGTTGTGCAAAGAAAACAGACCGACAACACAATAAGTTCTGCTAGCACATTAAGTTGACGTACAACCCTTTCTTAAAAAGTTCAACTACAAAATTAGAATAGGTCACAATCAAATGTACTAGCATATCAGTGCTTCACACCCATAGCTCGAATTTAACTAGTATCTGACAAGATTCAGTTGTTACCTCAAATTAGAGCACATCCAGGCAGCCAGCCCTGCCTCTTCTCCCAAAGAAGCAGTGGCCTCCGCCGCGCGATGGAGTAGGCCCTGTGCCATCCATCGTTCCGAGCAACACGGAGAAAGTCTAACGTTGACTCCTGTAATGGATGTCGTCGACAGACCCTGGCACCAGCGACGGCGGCAGGACTTTGATTGATGGATTGACCACTTCTTCGACATGCACGAACACTCGATACAGGTACATCCCTAACGTGGTCCGCGACGGCCTTGGTGGAAACGAATAGTAAAACCCCAGTTCCTGCACCGGTATCTCAACACCAATCACCTTAGGTATGGTGGACGGCTTCTTCATCCATGCCATAACCGTCAGAGCCCAGCTGTCTGGAGGAACAAACATACTTACGAGCTCACCTCCAAGGTCGTTGATAAGCTCGTTCATGGACTCGCTGTTCCAAGCACATCGAGGCATGCCGTGGAAGGTAAGATTTGTTAAAAACTCAAGCTCAGAGGGCACCGAGCCCCATCCTGGGTGCCACCAATCAAAGCTCACCAGCGCGCCATCGCAGAACAAACACCGGGAAGATTCGAACACACGACTACAATCGAAACTTGTCTGGAACCTGACGAAGAAATCATTCGGTGGCGGACAGACTTCGACGAGCAAGTCACTTATTTGGTTGCCATGCACAATGCCAAGAGCTTTGACAAGGTCGTCCGGCGAGACGGGAGGCCGGTCGCCTTTGATGGTTACCGTCAGCACTTTGCCGGCAAACTGGTCGTCAAGCGCCGCCATGCCACTGTTGAGTGACAGCACGCAGCGACTGAAGGCAGGACAGACCTCAGCATCTCCGGCTCATATATCCGCGTTGACCAGCGACATGATAGTGCGCTTGACTACAGGGAGTACAGGAGGGGGATTTGGGGGAACTGGAGTAGGAATCGAGATTCCAGAGGTGGGGGAGGGGTGGGAGACTGGGGATGAAAAGGTAGCATGAATTTCGAGCATGCGCCAATATGCTCTCGGCGCGCAAGCGCATGAAAACACCGGTGGCGCCCACATGTCGGCCTAAGAGTCCTTATTCTTTCTTTTTTGGAGAGCCCGACCTTTTTTCAGGATCTTTTGAGAGCCCGTCCTGAGAGTCATAATTGACATGTTTGGCATTGCGTTACTACTCGGCCCATATTCAACGACACCTCACTGGCCCAAACAAGTGTACATCATCGAAAAGACACTGAGATCAACTTATACACTTCAAAAAAGGAGATATACTCTGAACACTGGAGAATGGTGATGCCCTCATTTAGCCCACCAGTAGTTCGAGACAATAAACAGTTTGAAACAACGATATATACAACATTCAAACACTGACTAGTAACTACTACTGACATAAACAGCAAGACATGATAGTTCATAAGAAGTCTTGCTACACCACAAAAACGCACCCATTTGCAGCGCTCAGACTCTCGTGATCCAGACGAGAATGACATTCTAAACAGAAGCAACTATTACATAGTAAGAGTGACATAGACGAGGATGACCAAATGACAAGGAATATGCATAACAAAAGAAAGAACTACCCATCCAGAACCAGCAGCAAAGACAACAATGTCATTCGAAGAGATGATCGAACACCATCATAATTAGCAGCCCCGCTTCAGCGACCAGTGATCCAGAGACACCAGTACTCCACCCTTTCGATGCAACAGCCCAATTACCTATCAACCTGAAGGCTTGAACCACATCAATGCCTGTCGTAATTGAGACATCCAAGGATCAAAGTTAATCCGGATGCCTTTGTCATTCTCACCTTCTTTTGGCTGCAGGCTGTATCATTGACAATCAGGGGAGTTTGCTCCCGAACTCCTAGGGCTTGCTATGTAGACACAGTTTTCCATAGCAAACAGAGCCTCTTTGCCATCAAGGTCCTTGCCAACGGTGATCTCCTGGTTAATCGGATAATTGAGTCCAAGAAACAGAGAGTGTGAACCAAGGTTGTTTACCCGCCTCCAACTAAAAAATCCTAAAGGCCCCAACAAGCTGGTATCCTGCTCATAGACGTAACAGCCACTGTCCGGATACTCACGTATTACACGGTGCTTGTATACAGTGGGGTTTTTGCAATATAACTTTTCCGGCTCATGTGTTTGAATGACCATCAGTCTTTTGTCGTCGTCTGATCGAGCGAGGAACCAATTGTGCTTCCCTGTTTTTGGCAAAAGGTGGTGTGATTACAAAGGGCAGTAACTGTAGGGACACTCCATCATATCAAAAAGGACAGGCATTATTAATGTAAGATCAGCATTGTTCATAGTATGAGTAGGATAATGCAAGAAACAGCATTGGTATGTCCCTGTTGGAACTGGGAGGAAAATACAGGGAAATGTATACTGGGTTCGAAAATATAGAAGTGCCATGCATGGTTATACTCATGTTATCTCGCAATCGATTCTTCACAGGAAACTACCATGTCATGCATGTTATGTAATCATGTTTTGTCCTCACAAACAAATTCTTCAAGGTAACTAACAGACCATGCATTGTTATATACTCGTGTTCTGTGGGCAAAAAATTTGTGAGGATATTATTCTAGCCATTGATTGCTGAAGGGCGAATATAGGTATGTACACATGGTAAGCATTGCAGGATTTCACTACTTCCAAATATAGAGTTCTCCATATGCACATTTACTTCCCTAATGTATGGTTAGATGAAACCAACAGTGTGGTGCATGTTTCTACATCACGAAAATGAGCAAACTAACATGGCCATTGATACACACGCATATTTAGTAGTAGTATATAGATTACTGTAAAATAAGGATAATATCCATATATTCCTAACCGTTTGCTTATTCAGGGTACAAATTGGCTGTAATGACATGGTCACAATCGCATGAATTAACACATTCCAAATATAGCTGATTTACGGCGTCTCTAATACATTGCCATAGTTCTACTCAAATTCTTCTCAAACAGGGATATGCCAATCATCACAAAAAGTTCAAACAGTGTCATGGCGTCATCATTAACATGAGACGGAAACAACTTACACGCGCCGTCCCAGCAATAGGTGGTGCCATCTGCTTTGTCTATCACGTAGATGATGCCATTGTGTTCAATAGCATCACAGAAGTGTGTATCAGCTTTGACGATGATCCACTGCGAGCTAGGTTGTCTCCAGCTAAAGAAAGCACCGGCGTAAAGATAGGCGAGTCCGCGGTTGAACAAGGAAATTAGCTTGAAGTCCGCGTCATTCGCATGTCGTGTGGGCACTTGGCAGATTACAATCTTCTGCAAAACAAGGTCCGTCCAACTGACGTGGTAATCTAGTTGACTTGGACCGCGATGGTAATACTCTATATAATCCAACGGAGGAAGGATAATCTCATGGGAGGTCTGGAAGTTCACGAGCACCAACTTTTTACCGTCTTCTCTGAAGGCAGCCATCCAGTGGGAGTTCATGCCGACCCAGTACATACCTGCCAAGAAGTTTCGAGCGATGGTAATTGGATCGATGTCGAGGGAAATGATGTATGGCGACCCACTACATACCTGCAAAGAAGTTACGGCTAATGGAGATCAGATTGAAGTCGAGGGGCATCATGTACGCCTTCGTATCATGGTGAGCCAATCTCGCAAGACCAGATAGCAGCAAGCAGGGTGTCTTGAAAAGCTTAGGCCTCGCTTCGATGATGGCTGTGTGCATGTCCCTCGAGCATGCAGCCAGCCGCAGGGCGCTCAACATATCCATACACGAACAACAAAGGTCGAGGATGTCACTGGGGAGATTGCTCCAATTGCGGCTCATATGGATGCTGCGCGGTTCGCGTTCGGCCATGGTGGAGTTTGGAAGGTGGGGTTTTTTGGGGGCTTGATTTACGGGGGAGAAGGATGTCGGTGTTGGAGCGGCTAGCGAGGGAATAGTGGTACTGGGGGAGGCGAGTGAGGCGACGGTACACGGGGCACAGTGAGATGGAGACAGAGACGAAGAAGGAGATGGAGATGGAGTGCTATGGGAGTGGAGAGGGAGACGAGGTGGGGCGCCAATGTGTTGTACAGCGGCGGTGACAGACTGCACAGTGCACAGGGTGAGGCTGACTTTGGTAACCCGAACACGCCGCCTGGACTAGTGTTAGGCACAGGGTGTTGTCACTTCACTGTGAGGACCGGATGAATAGCATTTTGACCATCAAGTGTACCACAGTTGTACTAGTACTACTACTAGTAGGAACATGAGTACTCCAGTATTGTATAGCGGAAATAGGTCTCCCGTGCGAGCATTCATGTTCACTTCATCATTCAGGTATCATCCATATTGCGAGCAGAACTAAATTCTCGTGCATGCCCAATCAACGCCCTGCCGTGATGCATGCAGTGGTCGTTCTGGTGCATCAAGGACGGCATGTAGATCGTTCCACACTAGAGAAGAGGAAAAATGGAAAGGTAGAATGCGGCAGTAGAGGAAGAGAACGCTGGCTAACAAGGCTGGGAGGGGATCGAGCAGGAAGTTAATGCTCCACGCCTAAAGGTTTTGGGAAAACCTGATTTTCATAAGGTGACTTATACTCACCTAAATGGAGGGAGTATTCCTTAACCAGAGAATGTGGTGTCTCCCACTCACGCGCTCAAAAAAAAAGCTACGACACATTTTTTTATCTGTTTCCATAGGTCCCACCTATCAGGAAGGATGGGCACGTACACGAACAGGTACGACTCATCAGTATACCCGCATAGCCTTTTCGTTTAGTCTACCTAGCCATCTAATCAACTGCGTGCACGCCACTTCTCCCATTTACTTCTCCATCGGGAACCGATTCTCCTCGTCTTCTTCACCTCCCCTTCGTCTTCATTTGCATCCAAACCCCACTGCGTTCACATTGTTTTAACCTCTTTAAATAATCATCTACTACTTCAGTTAGACTAGCCATCTAATCCTAATTCGCCAAACCATAGCCCTCCGTTCCAGCGGTTCCAAATGGCGAAAGAGATCGAGATGCAGGTTTTTAGCATCGAACATGTCCTCGTCGAAGGCTCAATGCGCATAGTTTCCACCATCACCATCCACCCAAGGGTTGTTCGGCAGTGGATCAATAATGTATCCAACTCCCTCGAAAAGGTTGAGACGAGGGTCATCTGTCTCGACGCAGAGTACACGGAGCATGCCCATGGGAAGATCCAGCGCGCCGACGTCCTTCAGCTGTGCCTCTAAGATGATGTTTTGGTGTACCACATCATACACTCGCCCTCCATACCAGGTGAGCTTCACGATTTCTTGTCTCGGGAGGACGTATACTTCTGTGGGGCAGCCATCGAAGGGGACAAACAGAAGTTGGAGCCGTATAACCTTGATTTGAAAAGCATCGCTGACCTACAAACCAGAATCAAAATTCCTCTAGAAGATTGTGATAAACAGACACCATCCCTATTCGACGTAGAAAAATTTGTACTCGGTACAAAGCTTCAGAAGGGTGACGAGACGGTGGCATTAAGTCCGTCTGGATGGGAGAATTATCCCTTGACGTACGAGCGGATAAAATATGCTGCCCTCGATGCCCGTGTGAGTTTTGAGATAGCTGCAAGGTCCAAAGAGCTTCTTGCGAAGCCGTCTCCCAAGGAGAACAAGAAGAAGAAGAAGAAGAAGAAGAAGAAGAAGAAGAAGAAGAAGAAGAAGAAGAAGAAGAAGAAGAAGAAGAAGAAGAAGAAAGGCTGCACCAGCAGGAGGGCATTATGGATGGATGAACAATTTCCTCTCTTGTAAAAAAAATTATTCCCTCTCGGTGTATATTGATATAGATGGACTATTTCGATGGTGTGCATGTCTTTGGAACAGAGTAGTAACGTGGGTCCGCTTGACTATAAGGAACTATTTATCGCATATATAGCTTTCTTTCTCTGCTACTCCTTCCAGTGATCGGTATGAAGTGCATATGTTTGTAGACATGATAGCTTGTCCATGGAAGTTCAACTACGGTGACCATCACGTTCCATCTCGTGATTCCCACGACGCCTCTCCAACCCACAGCACCACGCCCCCCGACGTGCGCCTCACCCCTCCCGGCCGCACCGCCCCTCTGCCTTTGTGTGCATGACATGTGGGCCACCTAAAATGCGGCGAGCATCAAGTTTCTACCACAGCCACATGTGATTCCCACGACGCCGCTCGAACCCATGACACGACACGTCCCCCGACCTGCGGCTCACCCCTCTTGGCCCCACTGCCCCTCTGCCTTCGGGAGCATTACATGTGGACCAGTCACCTATCGGGTCCACATGTTATTGACTCAAAGGCGCTGAAGCTCAGTCCCGACGGCCCTTAGAGGGAAATGTAACTCCTGCGCCAGGGCTTGTGGTGCTCCCGCAGCACGAACTCGTGCCAAACTCAAGGTTCCATCGTACCAATTCATGTGGTGGCCCGTTGCATGGCTGATCCGAATGTTGGACAAAGGTTCTACGGGAACGGTGTCACCGTTGTAAATGTTGTGCAAATTGATGTTGGTACCCTCCCGTACATATGCAAGCCAATCTCCACTCGCACCGAGCCTAACCTGTGAAATAGTGGGCAGGGGGAGAATTTGGAAATGGACACGGAAGTAGTCTTTAGAACGCATTTACTACATGATCAAACTCATCTTACCTGCTCATCGGAGGAAATCCGAGTGCCCCTCAACGTCAGCATCTCAAGGGGCATCAACTTGCAACTATGGCCACGCCGCGCTGGAGAGACCCCCAAGGAAACATCCTCGTGCGTTCCACGGAACATCAAGATGCATTTGTATGAGTAGTTTATCTTGTGAGAGAAAAGGATGAACGAGGGAAGGCCTCTAGAGATAGAGATGGACACTACTACTACCAATGTGCTGGCCCGTGCGTTACAATGGATCCAAAGTAGTAGAATAATACTTGTTCACGTGCTTGAAATATAAACACTCTAGTTTTGATATACATGTTTCAGCAGACATGACAACTTTTCCATGGAAGTTTAACCACGGCGACCATCACGTTTCTTGTTTCTACCACTAACACACCCACACGTGATTCCCACGATGCCGCTCCAACCCACGGCAGGACGTCCCCCAATGTGGACATGGATCCTCTGACGTGGCTATCACTGCCTTGCCCTGCCTGTCCTTCGCTGACAGGTGGGACCCACGCTTATGGGTCCCACATGTCAGTGACAGAATGGTAGGATTGTTCACGTCAGGGGATCCTCATCCCCTCGACATGCCCCTCATCCCTCTCAGCCCCACCACTCCTCTGCCTTTGTGTGCATGACATGCGGGCCAGCTGAACTGCGGCGACCATCAACTTTCTACCACAGACACACCCGATTGGACGCGGTTTGCCTGCTCTGCTGCTGTGCTCCAATCCGTACTCCCGCACCATCGAATTTTCATCCAGCGGCTGTGACACATTTCGCCCCGGGCATCAATCCTCAGCTGGAGTACTTATGTACTACAGGTAGTACCCGTCGGTGTGGCCATCTACGCCTCGTAACGCCCCGACACCCAGCTATGGCACCCTCGCCACGACCACGCCACCACCGGCCGGTTCATCTCGAACGAGTGAGTCGCGAACCACGCCACCACCATGAGAATGACATGTGGGCCAGCCGCATTTAAGGTACGCATGTCATTGACTCATAGGCCGGGCACTAAGCCATTGAAGTTCGGTCTCGTGGGCCCCGAGAGGGAAATGTAACTCCTGCGGCAGGCCTTGTGGTGCTCCTGCAGTACGAGCTCGTGCCAAAACTGGAATTTGATTGTTACTACTACTAACTAGTACTAGTAAGGTACACATACATTGCACGCACGAGATTCTGGTGGTTTGTGCATTATGCTTCTACATGTGGGGTTTTCTGGATTCTAACATGTGGCAGAATCTGGTGGAATGTAAGGTTAGGCAAGTTTGATTAACTTAGGTGAGTGTTTGGTTCAAGCCACACCTTAGGCAAGCCACACTAAGGCCCCACATGACATACACACAAAAAATGTGGCAAGATTCCCTTAGGCTTGCCAACTTGTGGCTCTCATTTTGAAGAACTAATAACTTTGCCTAAGCTTAGTTGTGGCAAAGTTAGTCATGAATTAAGTTCAACCATGGAGTCTTCTAGATTATACATGTGGCAGAGTCTGGTGGATGATATCCAACGGCCAGTAGTGCTCGGATTTGCCATCTTTGTACCGTCGGATTGGCTTCATCCAACGACCAACTTTCATAGTTTTTCACACACTAGGGGGTATAGATATAGATGTGCCGGTCCATTGCAATGGATCCAAGTATTTCTATTTAGTGGAGTGCACTCTAGACACATTATCTATTTATTTTTCTCTAACCTTTCGTAGCCATGCAACCAAGCCACATAAGCTTCATGGGTGCCCTCCACATCATATTATTCATACTACGTTGATTGAAAAAAAGATAAATCACCCAAAACAAGATCTTCCCTTTTTTTGTTCCTACGATGTTGTGCCGTGCACGTACCTACTAGTTGTATAGTGGTAGTACTAGTAATATAGTTAGGAGTACAAACTTGGTACTAGTAGGAGTAGTACTAGTACGGAATGCTCCTACTCTATCAATGAGCCCCGTCTGACACCAAATTTCTTGGCTTTCGTGCTATAGCTAGATCTTCCCCTCGTTTCTGTTTTCCAACCCGGCGGCGGGCGGGGTGTCGGTTTGCTCAACGGCGGTCCCAGATGAAAGTGAAAACGCTAGGCAACACGCCTTCCCTAAGCTATGTGTCGTGTCGGACGGGCCGTGGAGTACTCCCGATTCCCGGGCATGTGGGGGTGCGACGCGAACGCGACAGGCCTTTTCCTTTTACTAGCAATGTGCCCATGCGTTGCGACGGATCCAAAGTAGTAGAATAGTAGTATTTGTTCACAAACTTGAAAAAAATCACTATTGTTTTGATATACTCCTAATATATTACTCCCTCCCTACCTAAATATTTGTCTTTTTTGAGATTTCAAATGGACTATCACATACGGATTATATAGACATATTCTAGTGTTTCTAGCAAGATGCCCGCGTGTTGCACGAAGTTGATGGAAAAGGTAAGCACAACTTATAAATTGACGGATGGAGTACTAGTTACAGTGATGCATATAATTAAGCAAAGGGATCGCACATGTCGGTATTGACTGGAACGAGAATGCAACAACACAATAAGAATTAAGGCCACGATGATGCGATCACAGTGGTGGTTACAGAAGGCAAGAAGAAAGATGGATCCATGAACATACGACCTACTCCTCCTCAACTTAGTGCGCCGGGCCACCGACCTGAGGCTAAGGAGCGGCGGCTTATGTGGCGAGGTCGAGGTGCTTCTCAGCAAAGGCATCCAAGCCTTCCAGCCGGTTGAGGAAGGCCAACATCGTAGCGTCCTCACTGGCCTTGTAGATACCTATGTACACGATTTGCTCGTACACGTGGATGTGTAGGTCGACGAATTCTTGTAGGGCGAGGCGCCTCGCGGCGAGCGCGACCTCCAGGTGGACATTCTTCGTGGCGTTGGCGGGCAGTCGCAGGGCCACCAGTGCTTGAAAGAGGTTCCGGCCATGGAAGCCGATTAGGGTGGCAGGCAATGAGGAGCTCGGGCGCGCGGGCTGGAGGAGTACAGTGATGTCGTCCGTGAGCTTCTTGAGGACGGTGAACTTGTTGCTGGTGGCAACGATCATCTGGTCCAACTGAGAGTCGTAGTTGGCGTCGACGGCGGCCATCCCCCAGCCGGTCTCCAACACTTTCTGGAGATGATCCTCAGCGCCATGCCACAGGCCGGCGTCGTGGACCATCTGGCACAGCCGCTGGCCGCTCACACGCATCGCCGCCATGAGTCTGGAGTGAGCTCTTTTGCGCTTAGTGTAGGTGCCTTAGGCAAATGCTTAGGCGTGTACGATCTGGTAGATGCATTGGAATGGAGGGGCGCCTTTATATTAGGGCAATGAGGGAAAACTGCGTTGCATTCACATCGTGCAGCCTCTTTTCGCGGACCTCCTCCCATTACTTCCCTCATGCATTAATTGAAGGAGGATGCATTGGCCGTTCAACATATCGGGAACCGCTACTCCCTCCCTCGTCTGCATTAAAGCCATATCGGGAACTGCGCTGCCCGCTGTCAAATCGAATACTCCCTCCATCTAGGTGAGTATTAAGTCATCTTACGAAAACAGAATTGTAAACACATAGGCGTGGTGCATTAACTCTCACGTTGTTTCGTATTTTTTGACATAAATAGAGGAATCAACCAATAAGAGATGTGGGGCTTGTATGCTTTTAATGACTTGAGACTATCAAACATGACATGCAGTGGTCAGCTCGTTGCACAAGAACAAATACAACCCACGTCAGCACACATGCACATTATAGCATCACATCCAATGGCTATAAAAGATGAATGAGACCAAATTATATCTCATCTAGATGAGTTCTAGCAAAACTGTATTAATAATACTTAGTACTCCTGCGCCATGTATCATATATTAGTATCATGTAGTACTTTATTTATTGCCATGTATGACACATAGTACTCAACTCTCTCTCGTTATTCATTTAATTCTATGACACCTCATCAAAATTGCTAAGGCTAGTACCATTACAACCAGCCTTAGCAAATACTCCCTAAACATTAAGTTCTCTCGTTTTCCTCTCCACCTTGGTCACCTAGATGGAGGGAGTATACTATGCGGGCTTTTCCTGCGCGGTAGGCGGGGCAGTTCCGCCTAGTCGGTTCGACAGAGACGCGAGAAGACGAGGGAGTAGGCTGTTGCAAACGTAGGGTTGTGTGATTTGACATCGAGTTACTACTGGATAGGTGGGGCCCCGTGATTTGACTTGCCATTATCATTTTAACTGCGGCTCTACGACTGGTGTGAGTCTCCCGATTCCTGACCACCTCCATACAGGTGCCTCTCCCAATGCTCCACCATGTAGTAGAGGCTAGCTCTTGCATGACAGCCCACTTCTCCACTTTTTCTTGCCTCTCTTTCCTCCACATATGCAAAAATGCCATGTAAAGCGCACTATTGTACTTACTTGCTCCTACAGGTGCTAAGCTTGCCACATAGGCATAAAGTCTGATGTGGCAAGTTAATCAAGAAGAGAGAGACTAGTTTGGTGACCCAAGGAAGAAACGGTGCGAAGCGCATTTACCTAGGTGAAAAGACAATTTTGAGTCTATAGCTAATTAAATGAAGCAAACTTAGCAACAAAAAACTAATAAGCACACCATTTCATTGGAAGAGGTCACTCCTTGGCAAATGCAACAAATACTAGTACTCCCTATGTCCCATAATATAAGAACGTTTTTGGCACTACACTAGTGTCAAAAACGTTCTTATATTATGGGACGAAGGGAGTACGAAGAAAGAGATAGAGAGGAGTAAAAAAATACACTTATAGCCAACCTTATAGCTAACCTTGTTGTTTGTTGTAGTATGAGTGACTAAGTGATGACTATGTATGACATGCCAACATTAGATAGCCTAACGCACTGTGTTAAATCTCCAAGGGCGCGACCACGCGAGCGACGCGACGGTCGTGGTAGGCGCGACCATGATACGGGCTGCTGGCAGCCCTTGGATCTGAGATCAAACGATCGCATGCTAAGTTGCTGAAAATTTGCAGAATAACCCTCCAGGATAGGATATTCACCCATATGTCTATAATCACGCCATGCAACCGTTCGATCTCAGATCCAACGGCTCTTGGAAGCCCGTGTCATGGGAGAATGGAAAGCCACTACCCTGCCGTTCGCACGCTGACACTTCGCTCCTACTCGTCCCCGCACGTCCTTTAATACTACGACAGTTTGCTCCTAGTTGTCCCGTCCATTCACATTACGGCAGTTCCACTAATCCTAACCCTCCTCCCAAATCTATGGCGTCCCAAATCTCCATGATCGGCGGTGAGAACAAGGTTAGAACCATCACCGGCGATGAGTTTGACGTCATCTACACCCGTTCTTCCGCGACGGTGAAAGGATGCCTTTCTCGCTTCAGACGCATGTTCGAAGACTTAGATGATGAGTGGGTCGCTAGGCTAGATGTTGAGTACACCATAGTCCTGGGACGAGAGAAGGATCTAAAGGACGAAGAGAGAAAGAAGCCCGCCGTGATCCAGGTTTGCGTGCATGACTTATGCTTGGTCTACCACATATGCCATGCCGACATTGAATGCCTGGATTTTAAGGACTTCCTTGAGAGCAACCTAGTCAAATTTGTTACTGTAGACTTTGGTAAGGACAAAGAAGTCCTGGGTCGGATAGGCCTCGTTGTAGGCAACACCTTCGACCGCTAGAAGAATCGGCTGGTGTCCTCTCGTCAGCCTTCAATGCTGACCCTGGCAGGAGCCATGGTTCATCCTTCATACGGTAAACTGGAGAAACCTCCATACACGTTTCATTGTTATGCATGGCAGCGGAATGAACTAGATATAGACCACATCCACTACGCTGCAATGGATGGCTACCTTTGTTTCAATATCTACGAGGGTTGGATGAAGAGCAACAGCCAAGTGAGCGGTTCAAGCAAAGAAGTATCGGCCAAGAGGAAGAAGGACAAGGACGAAGTTGAGGACGTGGACGAGGACTCCAAGTAAGGTGGCAGTGTTGTTGCTCATGGTGGTTCTAAACTTCTAATGCAGTGTCTACCGGAATAATTGCAAAGTTTAATTTTAGGTGTGCTTAATTTAATTTGAGGGGTGTGTTGTGCTGAGCCCCCAGCAGAACTATGTTATGTTTCTTCTCATTACTTTGACTCTTCAGTACATAGATACTATTATTTCTTACATTTCATCTTTTAGTTGGTATGGTACTACCACTCGCTTCTTCACATTATATACGTACAATATATATGGCCTACATCATATAGCCAGCAGTTTAGTTGTCAAAGAATTTCAGGGTGCTTAGTTTTGTCAAAGAATTCCAGGATGCTTAGTTTTATTTGAGGGGTGGGTTGTGCACTTATGCTGGACACCATTATTATGACAAGCCTTTTTAATAGTACTATATGCATAATTTGGCGATAAGCGCTCTCTATATGTACCACCTTTTTTCTAATTTCAAGTTTTGCTCCATGGCGCAATCCATTGATACTACTACTGTACAAAAGTGGAGTATATACATTTTTTAAAAGGCTAGAGGGCGGGGCAGTCTAGCTCGGTCGGTTTCACGAGAGGCGAGGGCCTTTGTGATTTGACGGCTCATTACTGCTGTCAAATCGATTAGTACTGCACCGCCCGCTGCACGCCCGGCGCCTCCATTAAACCCCTCCGTTAAACCCGCATGCAAACCGAGAATCCTACTCCGGCCACACGTCCGTTCATGAGCGGGCCGGAATTAAACGCAACACCGGCTGAGCTCCTCCCATCCGCCCTCAGTTTAAACGAGGCCAGACGCTGGCCAAGCTCCTACAGTCCGCCCTCTATTTACACGAGGCCAGACAGACAGCGGGCAAGAATCGCACCCCTCCGCCGCTCCCCCATCTCCTCCTTCACCATTTTCTACACTCTTCTGATGGCTTCCGATGAGCCGTTTTCTGGCATATTACCCGGCTGGGTGGCCCGCCGAGCCCTCCGGATACGGGCAAGGCCGCTCGGTGCTTCACCAACCTTGCTTGGCCCGACGGAGCCAGTTTCCGCCCCAAGCAGGCGCGTGGTTCAGAAACTCACCGCTCCAGTTCAGCTTGATGAGGAGTGGCGAGTTGCTCCACGCCGGCACGGTGGCAAGCACGCTGGTATGGGCGTCGTCGCTGCCGCGTCGTACCGTGCCACCAGTGTTTGTGGTGGCCGCGCCTCCCGTGTCTGTGGGCGCGCCTCCCGTGCCTGCGGCAGCGCCATGCAGGGAGAGACAGAAGCCGGGTGCATGGAGAGCGACGAGTCGGTGGCCAGCTTCTCCGTGTCCACCGCCATCATCAAGGAGAAGTAGAACACGGGAGGCCGCCGCCACTTGGGACCCATGAAGGCCACCGCCGAGGCGACGACCGCGGATTCAGGTGGTTTCTTTGATGCTTCGTCTCTTCCGAGGACCTTCGTCGACCCCGCAAGTGTCTGACGGACATGAGGAAGACAAAGGGATCCGCGGGCGGCCATTTAGAACTAAAATAAGTCTAATACATCCATTTCTAGGACAAGTATTTCCGGACGGAGGGAGTATTAATTATACAAGAGAGCCGGATTGGCACCTCTTAGTTCATGTAAATGTAATGAAATCCATCATGTTTATATGAAGATCTAGCTTTTCTATACGAAATCCTTCATGCTTATATGAAATCAGTCCGTGTTTGCACGAATTTCATCTGGTTAGTTAGAGTTGTAAAAATGTATGCCGCTGGCGTTTGATGTCGTCCTCCGCGGAAGGAAGCGGGAGGAAATTTGCCGGATGTTGTTGGAGATGCTCTTTATGCGGGAAATAATAGAGTGACATCCAATCCATTTGAGTTAATTGCATGTATGATTGTCCCTCTATAAAAAGTTAATTGCATGTACAATGTACACGTTACTTGCAGGGTGGCTATAGCTTCGTACAGAAAGTTAAAAAGAAACAAGTCCATCCTTAATCTTGTATTCTAAGTACTCTGTGGGTTCCACTGTCAGTACAGTAGCGAAAGAAGTATATATTAAATAAGCACAGTAATATATAATATAAAAAATCTAAAGTTAAAAGACAGAATTCGAACTCGTGTCATCGCGTTGCGAGCATCCGGCGCTAACCAGCCCAGCACATTTTTGTTGTAGACCATGCTAGAGAGATATCTCCATCACTGTCTACTCTTATATATACTCCATTTGTTCCTAAATATTTTTGTTTTTCAGATTTCAAATGGACTACCACATACGGATGTGTATGTAGACATATTTTAGAGTGTAGATTCACTCATTTTGCTCTGTATGTCTTTTCAGGAAGGGGTCGGATTTGTCCTTGATTTATTTATGAGGTATCCAGATGGCACTGCACCGCCAAGAAAAGAGGGTAACATCAAAATTATGGACTACTTTTTTGAGTATGTTGGTAAGGTCCGGTCATAGTCACTTGTTGAAATCTCTAAAATGACAAATACTCCCTCCGTCCGGAAATACTTGTCATCAAAATGGATAAAAGGAAATGTATCTAGACGTATTTTAGTTTTAGATACATCTCTTTTTATCCATTTTCATGACAAGTATTTTCGGACGGAGGGAGTAGAAAACAGAGTTGGTGATGATGGTGTGCGTGCAATCCTGCAATATAGGCCGTCGGATTTATATCTAACGGATAGGAAAGAAACTATGGCAATTTTGCAAAGTTATACCCACACGTCTCTCCACATTCGCAAATAAGGCCTTCCCTCGTTCAACCTTTTCTCTCACAAGATAAACTACGCATACAAATGCATCTTGATGTTCCGTGCAACGCACAGGCAGCTAGCTAATTTCTTTTAAAATAGTTGCTGCGATAATTGGGTTGAAGTGATATACTTTATGTCTGCCCCGAATGATTTCAAATTCACTAGTAGTAACAAACAAAAGGTTGCCTTGTTAATTAACAGAAAACAGGGTGAAAACTATCACATGAGGCCGGTAAAAACAAGGCACGCTGGGTTCAGCGTCATCGTCACTACAGCTGTGTGCGCGCAAGAAGTCTACATATCGAGGGGGCTACCGAGCGAGGCACCGAGACACAATGTTTTAGAGATAAACCAATTGACATATTATGATCAGATCGAGTTGTCACCCTTCTGCTCTCATTGTTGGGGGGAGAGAAAGACGTATCGAGAATGTGCGCGGTAGGCACAGAGGCACAACTAGCGAGTGTGTGTGTGTGTGTGTGTTTGAAAGACGAGTAGATAGATTATTATCAAGATCGATGTGCCACCTACTCCTTTAGTGCCAGGTAGTGTGTGTGCATGTTTGGGAGAGAAGCCAGTCGATAGATTAGTATCAAGATCGAGGTGTCACCCTACTCCTTCGGTGTTGGGAAGTGTGGGTGTGGGGGGGTAGTGACACTTACATATCTCTACTCTTATAAAAAAACAGAGTTGGTGATGATGGTGTTCCTGCCATCCTACAATATAGGCCATCCGATTTATATCCGACGGATAGGAAGGAAACTATGGCAATTTTGCAAAAAGATACCCACACCCCTCTCCGCATTTGCAAATAAGGCATTCCCTCGTTCATCCTTTTCTCCCACAAGATAAACTTCTCATACAAATGCATCTTGATGTTCCGTGCAACGCATGGGCATCTTGCTAGTAGGGAGAAGGAGTTTGTGTGACACATATCTAGCTATATTAAGGGATAGGTAGATAGCATATGTGTGAGAGACATTATTATACTTTGAGACATTAGTGGCTGTGGGTGGGCGGAATTAAAGGGGTGGGCGTGTTAGACATAGAGAGCGTGTGTGTTTATGTGTGAGTGACTTGTAGGACGGGGTAGAAAGACGAATTTAACCCTGACGGAGGGAGAAAAATACACGAAGTGCACGTGTGTGATTCTGATGCCCACAGGGAAATGAGATATGTATGCGTGTGAGAGAGATTGCACAATTCATTCACGTATCACTATCTAGCGACCGTGGACGTGCATCGCTTGAACATTATTCAATATCTACTTTGTAACGTGGCCAAAGGTACAATATCGATTCAACGCTATAAAGATTGGACACTCGCATATCACATTTTTTTCTATTTAAATAAACCTTTTCAGTTGTGCATGCCAAAGTTACAGTGATGTTTCTTCAAACAACCAATGTAGCTATCATGTACATGCACCATTGTTACTCTTGCATTTGAATTCCTTAGTATTGGATGATTTAAGTTTCTATTTTGAAGTAATATATGTAATATTCATATATGAATTCAACGGGTATGCAATTTATGAAATGGAGGCTATGTAATCATATGAGGTAACACTTTTAAGTAGCTGACTACAATATCCATTTCTTTTTGTGCGCCTCTACACTAACACGTCAATGCATTATGTTTAAAGTAAATAACCAATGGCACTAAATTGTCTATTTACACGAGAAATACATAGGCTGGGTGTTTGATCCCTTTTTTTGTGAACGCGCCACTACACCCGTACGATTGGCCGCGCCCGTGTGAATGTCCAAGTTATCGGCGCATCATCCCGAGTTATTGTATTTTTTTGGTGTGGACTTCACACCAGTTATTAACTGCTGACGTGTGCCCCGTGTACACAGTATAGCATGACCTTCCCGCTAGCACGGTCCAAAATTAGTTGAAACTGGATACGAACGATCCCACGGGCGGCAAAATCTCCCGCCTCCTTCTAAAATTTCCGCCACCTTAGTCTTTAGCATGCGAAATCCCCCTTTTGTCCTTGGTGCACGGAGACCAACAGTTACAATACCGCCCTCATCTACATGATAGGTCGGGGCTGCTTTGGTAACTTTCGGTTCCCCCCACTACACGGCACCCCCATTTCCTCTCCCCCTCCCGCAAAAACGACTAACTCCACAGCACCAGAGCATCTTACATCACGCCATCCGTACTTCATCGCCCTTTCTCCTCTCCTCTCTCGAAACCCTAGACTGCTCATCCACCGGCGTACCATAGCCCATTCACTACCAGCGGCGTCCACCTCGCCGGATCTGCATCTGCGGCCGCATCTACCCCTCCCACCTCCCCTAGAAACAAGTAGACTGCTGATCCACCACTGTACCACAGACCATTCAGTGTAGGCCTTGACCACGGCGCCGGATCTGCTTCGCTGGTACTCTCGTCAACCGCCACGCATCTGCAGCGGCTCATTCATACTCCCCATCGGAGACGCTTCGTCCACACCCCTCGGAGCCACCCCACCGACGCCCCTGTCGACGGCCTCTGATCCTCTTCACCGACACCTTCCTCAACCCTACCGGAGCCGCTTCACCGACACCTTCCTCAACCCTACCGGAGCCGCTTCACCGACACCATCGTTAACCCTACCGGAGTAGCTTCGCCTATACCATTCTCAACCCTACCGGGGCTGCTTTGCCAACTCACAAGTCCACGGCCTTAGATCCGCCTCCTCGCACCCTCATCCAACCTACCGGAGCAGCTTCTAACACCCCGTCCATGGCCGCAGATCCGCATCGTCGACACCACCCTTAACCCAACCACCGGAGCAGCTTCTGACGCCCCGTCCACGGCCATAGATCCGCATCATCGACACCATCCTTAACCCAACCACCTGAGCAGCTTCTGACGCCCCTTCCACGGCTGCAGATCCGCATCGTCGACACCATCCTTAACCCAACCACCGGAGCAGCTTCACCTACGCCCTCATCCGCGGCCACAGATCTGCTTCGCCCACACTGTAGTCCACCCTACCGGAGCCGCTCCGCAAACACCCTACTCGACGGTTCTAGATCTCCTTACCGGACCCCGACAGACAGCGCAGCGTCATCACCCTTGACATTTCTAACCTGATTCCCACCGTCTGGAGAGATGCCAAGCATCCGCCACGGCCTAGGTACTTGTCACCTTTAAACCCATCCAGCATCACCTGCCCGATGTACTTCAAATATACTAACCGGTCGCTGTTACCTGTTATGCAGCTGGCAAAAACTACAAGGACGATGTTTCTTCTGGATCGAATAGCTTGGCCAACCAAGATCCTGGACTGAGGCATTGCTATGATCTTGTAAGCGCGTCTCTCTCTCTTGTATTGTTCTGTGCCTGCCAGCGTGCTTTGCTAGGATTTTTGACCAGTAATCCCTTTGTGCAGACAATGATTTCTACTACTGGCCGCTAAATTAGATATGTAGATGTCATACATGATATTACCTCGTACCTCCGTTCCTAAATTAGGAATTCCAGTGCACTACATTAGGCTCCCTTAGAGTGCCTGCTAGTCCAGCATACAAAGTCATGGCTAGTTTATGGTATGCACACAATCGTTAATTGGTGGTTTAAATATGCGCAAGTGATACGCAATGTAGTATCATGTAGAGATGTCTGAAATTAGCCGTGTCAACTTGCAGATAGGGTTACATAATGAAAAATTACAAGATGTATGTGGCAATTTCATGGAACATCGCAAAAAAAGGAGAGGCAGTGATGAGCCTATACAGTGTGCTATGGTACGTCACTCCTCCATTGCAATCATCGTGACATGTTATTTGTATGCCAGTTCTATTAGCCAAGTTTCTTAGGGACAGTTATTACGAGTTATCCTAAGAAAATAAGCACCTGTGAATATAAGCTCCATGTAATAAGCCAACCAGTTCTTTTCATTGTGTTTTCAGCTTATCTTTGGTATGACAGTGGAAAGTCTAGATTGCATTATATTTTTTTCATTTTGCTGCCCATATGGAAATTAATTTGACTTGCAAACATCACAAATTGAACCCAGTGCAGTAATTAATATGATAGGAAAACAGACCATCACTATTTGCTCAAAATGCAAATACAAAGATACCATCTACTTGGCACAATCTACTTTGGTCAATGTTTTCCATAGAGATCCCATTGCCTAATTTAAACGAAGAACGCATGACCCACATTTGAATGAAGAACAATTATTTATTGAAATTTGATGGTCCAAGTGGCTGGTTATTATCATATAGCAGCACCACCTGAAAGCATCATATAGCAGCAGCTGCTCATAGCAACTCATCATACAGCAGCAGCAGACTGCAATTCATCATGTACCAGCAGCAGCTCATAGCAATTCATCATACAGCAGTAGTAGGAGTAGCTCATAGCAATTCATCATATAGCAGCGGCAGGAGCAGCTCATAGCAATTCATCATATAGTAGCAGCAGGAGCAGCTTATAGCAACTCATCATATAGCAGCAGCAGCTCATAGCAATTCATCATATAGCAGCAGCAGCAGCTCATAGCAACTCATCATGCAGCAGTAGCAGCTGATAGAAATTCATCATATAGCAGCAGCAGGAGCAGCTCATAGCAATGCATCATATAGCAGCAGCAGAAGCAGCTCATAGTAATTCATCGTATAGTGGATCAGAATGAAAATTTGGCAAAAAATCAGAGGAGATCCTCACCTTGTTGGATGAGCTCATCCTTCAACAGCACCTCAAGGCCATGGCCTGGGAGGAGTGGAGGGGGAATAAGGTGCCTTCTGCCGCAGTGTGGCATCAGCCGTAGTTGTGCAGCGCCCGCCGGAGTAGTGCGTTGGATGAACCATAGTGCTGCAGGCAGGGGATCAAGGTAGAGGGAAAGGGGAGAGGAGATGCAAGCGAGCAGGCAATGAATGCTTGCGTGTTTGTTTTTACTTGAGGGTCAGGTGTGACACGGGCGTCAGCAATTGCAATTTGAGTGTAATATAGGCAGACAACAGAGTCATTTCACTATTCCCCTTCCCTTCAATTTTTAGTGAGGTTCTACCTTAAACACCCCTGTCCAAAGCGAAATTAGTTAAGCCCAAGCCCATAACTCAAAAATGACTTCTTTACATCTTGTATGGCTTATTTTGACAATACGCCCTGAAAAGGCGGAATCGAACTGGCCCTTAACCTGCAATTCAATTGTGCGTGCAATGATGAATCACTCCTGCCTGCTATCTGTACATTTAGGCATCATCATACATGGCATAACCTAATACATGTGCATTCCATTGTAGAATCTAGAATATGCAATGTTTATGTTAGTTCATACGTTGCACATGATGTTTAAATGCCCCTTAAATCTGGTCAGTCAAGTGATGGTCTTTAAGCCTCCTTCTTTGCTTCTTTTCTTGATATGTATGATTTGCTCACACATCTGTTCAATTGCTTGTTTGCATCAGCCAGCCATACTAGGACTGTTTGCTTTGATTACTTGTTGTTCTTGACCTAACACTCTAACAGAGCTTGTCAATGATTTAAACACTAAGGGCTGCTGTAGTGGGGCCTTGTCTAACTCATAGGTGACATAAAGGTTTGGCTGTACACTACAGTAGGCTCTCCAAGAGTACCTAGAGATCCAGTTTGAAGGTATGCCTAGTTTTTACATAGTGTAGACATAGTAAATGCTCATTTCATTGTGTGCAAGTGCAAGAGATGCGGCATGTTTCATTATATGGTGTTGTTTTGTTATAATCTCATCCTTTTGTGTTCACAGACTGGAAAGTATGCATATTTATCTTCCAAGGAGACGAGTAACTAGTTTGTGTCACCTTGCAGAGGGGGTGCAATGAAGATAAGATTGAGGATTTCCAAGTACAAGATGTTAGGAAGGAGCCTTGCAAGAGAAGTAGGAGCTGCGCTGAGCCTCTTCAACCTGCTAAGGTAAGTCAATGTATGCAACTCAACAGTTCAATTGCTTGTTTGTTTCAGGCATAGTTAATTTTCTCTTTTCAATTGCTTTATTTGTCCTTGGTTAATGAGATGCCCAAATAATCATGCCTAATGTTCGGTACTTGTATAACTATTAGTTGACATAATTAAAGGCCTTACCATTTAATTACTCTGCCGAAGTGTGCCTGAAGCTTTGAAGTCTATTAACCAACTATTATTGCATGAGGCTCACAATCTAGTTTATACTACGCTAATGATTGCCTAGTTTTTCCTGCTGTAGTTTGTTTGTATGAAACCCTCTGTTGTTCATTATGATCCCTAAGACTTTAATTGAGATACAGAATGGCCAACTGCTTGCTTACTTATACGCAACGTGTTGTCTAAATTTGTAACTTGTCTGTGTTTTCGATTGGGCCCCAACATCATGCTCCTCTGGTGAACTAAGAGGGATTTCTGTATGCAGGCTGCACAGACTATCTTTTTTATAATTTTTAAAATATCACTTGCTTATGCTTCATGACGTGTAACAATTTTTTTTTAAAGTGACGTGTAACATTATTGTTAGTCCTGTTTTGCCATGTACTACAAAATAGTGTCTTGCTCGCTTCACTGTTGTAACTATATTTTTGCCCTAGTCATGTGTACTTACAGAAACATTTCAGGATGAAGTGACATCAACACAAAGATCTGCTAGCAGTGCGGCATGGCCGTTACCGAATGACTATGGATTGGAATTGGAATGTGCTGATGTTCTCGAGCATCAACTAGAGGTGGCAAGACAACGTGTACATGATTGTCAACATTTAATCAACAAGTTGACACTGAGGTAACCATGAAGGAATTGGAGATTTTGCAGACTGAAATTTCTGCTACCTGAATCCGGCCAATCGATTATAGTTCAATTGGAGTTAAGTTGATGCGCGTCCATGATGTATGAGATGTATTTGCCCAGTGTATGTAATTTGTTGTTTGTGTATGCTTTATTATCACCTGTGCCGAACCATAATGCCCAGTGGGTATAATCAGTTGTAATTTCTTTATTGTATAGTGTAGGATTATCCTACCTTTCTATGCCTTGATCTCTTTGTTGTATAGTGTATGCTTTCTAGACGTGATAGTATTGAGTAGGATAATTCTTTGAATATGCTATATCGTTCAAACGGGGGCCAACTCGCCCGACCATGGCCCTTCACGGGCCGTACGATCCATGGGTCATGTACGGGCCGTCGGATCCATGGGCCTTCAAAGGGCCGTCGGATCCATGGGCCTTCTATGTCTCGTAGGATCCATGGGCCTTCTACGTCTCGTAGGATCCATGGGCCTTGTAAGGGCCGATTCATTTATGGGTATCGCACGGGCCTTTAATGGGTCGTAGACGGGCCTTTAATGGAAATCGTACGTTTTATGGGATGACCATAACGGGTCGTTAATAGGCCGTATTTGGTGATGCTATGAAAATGGCCCAACATATTAACGGTCCACACACGGGCCGACTGTAACGACGGGCTGAATTTGGCCCACAAGCAGAAAATGACAGTAACGGGCCGTAAGTAACTGAATACTGAAATGAGCCCAAGAATAAATGGGCCCTCAGAAGGCCGAAAGATAACTTGGGCTGGAAACGGCCCAATGGAATAACGGGTCGTTAACGGGTATAAAGTGATACACTATTCATTACGGGCTAGTTTCACCACGGGCCGTTAGTGGGTGTAAAGTGATACACTGTTCATTACGGGCCAGTTTTGCCACGGGCCGTTAATGGGCCAAGAGTTACAAAGGGCGTCATATGGGCCGAAAGACGTCATGGGCCATACATGGGTCAGAAGTGAAAAAGGGTTGGAATCATATTGGATGGCCCAGATGACGCTACTGGGCCTAATTCGGATAGGGTGTAACGGGCCTTAGGTTAGCGGGCTGTAATTGGGCTATATGCGAACAGGCCGTTAACAGGCTTTCCATGAGCCGGCCCGCCACCTTTTGACCAAGTCAAACAGGTCGGCCTTTTCACAGGAATGGGCCACTGTTGGGTCGTGCCACGTGTCGGGGTATCATAGGCGCCTTCTGTCTAATGAGTGGATGACATCTATCCCAACGATGAGCCGACATGTGTTTCCTCCAGCCAATGATGATTTTACAAGTGGAAAATCCCCATTAGTCGGGGCTGTTAACGGGTTATCGGATCCAAAACCCGACCTGATAGCTTAACAGCGTTCCGTTATGGTGGATGCCACGTGTCGGTCACCCTTGACAAAAGCACTTCTGTGACACGCGATTTATCGTCATGGAAGTGGACACTTCCATGATGATAATTTTGGTAATGTCATGGAACACTTCTACGACAGCACATGTATGACTATCTTGATTCTGTCATAAAATCGTCATGGATGTACATGCATGACAAAAAACGCCACCTACTGTGACAAACACGTATCATCACGGAAGTGTATTTTTTGTAGTGATGCTCCGTGGTGTTTCAAAACATTTTTGAAGTCCCAGTTCTAAGCTGTAAAGCATGGTACACTAAACTATCAAGTAGTCATCATATCGAGCTTGCCAAACGTTCATAATGTCTGCATCTTCTCCTGCAATAGGTCCGTCACCTAGCGGTGCATCAAGGACATAATTCTTCTATGCGGCAATGAGGATAATCCTCAGATCACGGGTCATGTCCGCATCATTGCTACAATCATATTTCAACTTAGTTTTCTCTAGGAACATATCAAAAAACATAGGGGAGCTACAACTCGAGCTATTGATCTACAACATAGTTTGCAAATACTACCAGGACTAAGTTCATGTTAAATTAAGCTCAATTAATCAAATTACTTAAGAACTCCCACTTAGATAGACATCCCTCAAGTCATCTAAATGATACGTGATCCAAATCAACTAAACCATGTCCGATCATCACGTGAGATGGAGTAGTCATCAATGGTGAACATGTCTATGTTGATCATATCTACTATATGATTCATGTTTGACCTTTCGGTCTCCAGTGTTCCGAGGCCATGTCTATACATGCTAGGCTCGTCAAGTTTAACTCGAGTATTCCGCATGTGCAAAAGTGTCTTGCACCCGTTGTATGTGAACGTAGAGCCTATCACACCCGATCATCACGTGGTATCTCAGCACGAAGAACTGTCGCAACGGTGCATACTGAAAGAGAACACATATACCTTGAAATTTAGTTAAGGGATCATCTTATAATGCTATCATCGTACTAAGCAAAATAAGATGCATAAAGATAAACATCACATGCAATCAAAATATGTGACATGATATGTCCACCATCATCTTGTGCTTTTGATCTCCATCCCCAAAGCATCGTCATGACCTCCATCGTCACCGGCTCGACACCTTGATCTCCTTTGTTGCGTCATCACCATCTCGCCAACTATTGCTTCTACAACTATCGCTACCACTTAGTGATAAAGTAAAGCAATTACATGGCGTTTTGCATTTCATACAATAAAGAGACAACCATAAGGCTCCTGCCGGTTGTCGATAACTTTTACAAAAACATGATCATCTCATACAATAACGTATATCACATCATGTCTTGACCATATCACATCACAACATGCCCTGCAAAAACAAGTTAGATGTCCTCTACTTTGTTGTTGCAAGTTTTACGTAGCTGCTATGGGCTTCTAGCAAGAACCGTTCTTACCCACACATCAAAACCATAATGGTGATTTATCAAGTTTGTTGTTTTAACCTCCAATAAGGACCGGCCGCAGTCAAATTCGATTCAACTAAAGTAGGAGAAACAGCCACCCGCTAGCCACCTTTATGCAAAACTACTTGCATGTCTGTCGGTGGAACCGGTCTCATGAACGTGGTCATGTAAGGTTGGTCCAGGCCGCTTCATCCAACAATACTACCGAATCAAAATAAGACATTGGTGGTAAGCAGTATGACGATCACCGCCCACAACTCTTTGTGCTCTACTCGTGCATATCATCTACGCATAGACCTGGCTCGGATGCAATTGTTGGGAAATGTAGCATGCAATTAAAAAAATCCTACGTTCATGCAAGATCTATCTAGGAGATGCATAGCAACGAGAGGAGGAGAGTGTGTCTACGTACCCTCGTAGACCGAAAGCGGAAGCGTTTGACAACGCGGTTAATGTAGTCGAACTTCTTCTAGCTTCAACCAATCAAGTACCGAACGTACGGCACCTCCGAGTTCTGCACACGTTCAGCTCGATGACGTTCCTAGCCCTCTTGATCCACAAAGATGTCGAAGAAGTACATGAGTTCCATCAGCATGACAGCGTGGTGACAGTGATGGTGAAGTGATTCACGCAAGACTTTTCCTAAGCACCACGACAATATGATCGGGGGTGTAAACTATGGAGGGGGACTCCGCACACGACTAATAGTTGATGTTGTGTGTTGTAGGCGCCCCCCTCCCCACATATGTATAGGTTGGAGGGGAGGAGAGGCAGCCAAGGGGGCACCCCAAGTAGGAGGATTCCTACTTGGGGTCCTCTCCCAATTCGGCCAATGATGATGATATAGACCTAGGGTAGGGTCATAGGCCTGACCTATATGCCCTACCCAAGGTCACTACCCTAGAAGCAAAGACACCCAAGAGACAACATGGAGTACCAATTGAAGGCGTCGAGTGCAATCCACTTGACCAGTCATATCACTCGGGTACCCCTCCCTCCTGATATGTTTCGACCATACAAGAAACCACTTGACCTACTGAAGACCAGGAGTCGCTCAGGACAGCAACGGTCAGGCATTCACTCCATAGTCTTTAAGATCATTAATAGCACTTTATGACTGGCGTTATCAGTAATGCCCTATCTTTATGTACATTAAACTCCTTGTAACGGGGGATGGCTGGGGTCCTGGCGCACTCTATCTAAGCCACCCCCCTCCTCTGGCACAAGGGTTCGCACCCCCTATAACACACACTCCCATATTCCAGTCGACCGCCTTAGGGCACCGAGACATAGGGCTTTTACCTCCTCCGAGAGGGGCCTGAACTCGTAAACACTTGCGTACAATCTCACCGTAGCTAGGACCTTGCCTCCTCATTCGTTACCCCTATCTGTCAGACTTAGAACCACGACAGTTGGCGCCCACCATGGGGCAAAGCGTCTTAGCGACTTCCGGCGAGGTTGCATTTTCTTCGATCGTCATCAGCATGGTTTCCAGCGGCGGTTTGGTCATGGTACGCGAGTTCCGACTCGGCACGCCACTTTCGTCGCCGACGACTCCGCCTGGCTCCAGGAGGCCCCCCTCGATGTCGAGGCTCTCCCGATTCGTGGCTTGTGGCACTTCCTTGCGAGTTCCTGCGGTGTACTCATTCTGCAGCCATCTACCCCATAACAATCGGTCATCGCGTCATCATCTCACTCTGCTGGACACCGCCGCAAGCGGTCTGGGCGTTCGCGGCTCCAGCAGTGGGTGAAACACGCGGTGGCTCGTCAGGCATTCACCCCCCAAATTGCGACGATCGAGCCCGACGTATTTTCCTGTGGATCGGTCGACCTATCGACTGATTTCACAGACACCTTTTCCGAGAGCGGGAGTTGTGACCCCGCGGCGGAAGTCCTCATGGTCAACTCCCATAGCGGTCCCCCTGGTTTTCTCGCAGCAGCGGAGGCGGTGGAAGCGACGGCCTGTCATTCGGCCATGAAGAGTATCAGCCCCAACCTCTCAGCTCGCAGTAGAGGGAGGAGCTGCGTCGCCGCAACATGGAGGCTCTCCAGGACCCCATCACAGGGGAAACTTCCGAGGCCCGGGCCTTGGAGGCATTGCACCTGGCCACACTGGCTGAGCGCACTCGTCTGGAGAATCTCCAACATTATCTCGACGAGCATGCTCATCGACTGATCCCCGAGTCCAGTCGACGTCCATGACAATTCTTTCCGCCGGAAACTCAGGTATTCCGCACACCGATTCGGAATCTTGCAGCTGCTGCGCGTATTGCAGAGTCCATTCAGCCGTCCCGTTCAGAGGCTGGAAGAGGCTTGGACCATATCAGGGCGCTGCTCCGAGCGGCAGGAGACCAGAACTCCGCCGTGTCCCAGTCGCGGAATAGAATCCACAGTAGATCAGTAAGAGCAGACACTGTTCAGTCGGCACACCGTCCTAGGTCACCTTTGCGGCGTGGAGATCATGATCTCCGCCAGGATCGGCACTTGGGAAGAGCTCATGGAGAGTATGATCATGAATACGCCCGCGACAACCACCGTCGAGCGCCTTCGCCCGTTCCGAGGGACGGGTCATACGCGCACCGGCGATATGATGACAGGTGTCCGTATGGAAATGACTGCGGAGTTCCAGTCGACCCCAGAGAGCCCGTCTTCAACGCAAGGTCCGTCCTTGTGCAGGGTTTGGTCGACCAGAACCAAGCATACAGAGAAGGGCTGGATAGAGACACGCCCAATGGAAGCAGGGTCCATGTTTCCAGCCCAGAGTGTTTTGGAAGAGCCATCAGAGCCGCTGAGATCCATCCTAACTTCAGATTGGCGACTGGCATTAGTAATTTCATAGGAGAGTCAAAGCCCGACACTTGGCTCGAAGACTACCGAGTGGCTGTGCACATTGGTGGTGGCAGTGATGAGGTGGCCATGAAGCACCTACCTTTGATGCTTGAAGGTTCTGCCAGGGCTTGGCTGAATCAGATGGCCCCTGGGAGCATTTTGAGTTGGGATGAGTTAGCCCGAGTGTTTACCAAAACATTTGAGGGCACCTGCAAGAGACCAGCTGGTCTACCGGAGTTGCAGCATTGCGTGCAGAAACTGAATGAAACCTTGAGAGACTATATCCAGAGATGGATCACTCTGCACCACATAGTGGAGAATGTGTCAGATCACCAAGTTTTTTGTGCCTTTAAGGAAGGCGTTCGCTACAGAGAGCTCAACCTGAAGTTCGGTCGGACCGGAGATACGTCCCTGACTCGGATGATGGAGATTGCCACCAAGTACGCTAACGGTGAAGAGGATGATCAACTCCGAAGTGGTGAGCACAAAACAGTCGCTGAGGACACCGGAGGAGGGAATTCCAGTCGAAAGCAGAAGCGAAAGGTTGAGGCAGCAGGTCCTGCCAAGGCAGCAGTGTTGAATCAAGGAAAGTTCAAAGGGAAGCCCAAAGGGCCTTGGATCCCTAAGAAAGTGAAGGACCAAGAAGGAAATGATGTGATGGATTTGCCGTGTCATATTCACACCAAGAAGGATGAGGAGGGGAACCTGATTCTCCCCAAGCATACGACTCGACAATGTCGACTCCTAATCCAGAGCTTCAAAGAAAGCAAACCCAATGAAAAGTACAGAGAGTCCGATAAAGCAGAAGAAGATAAGGATGATGATGGTGGTTACCCCAATGTCAATGCCACCTTGGTCATTTTTGCAGATCTCGAGAGCAAGAGTCTACTGAAGGTCATTAACAGAGAGGTGAACATGGTTGCTCCGGCAACACCAAAGTATTTGAAGTGGTCAAAAAACCATTACATTTGAGCAGTCCGACCACCCGCCACGCGTAGCTACCCGTGGGCGGCAAGCGCTGGTGGTCGACCCAGTCGTGGGAGGCACCCGACTGACCAAGATTCTGATGGATGGTGGCAGTGGTCTGAATATCTTGTATGCTGAGGCCCTCAAAGGAATGGGCATTCCGATGTCCAAACTCAGAGAGAGCAACATGCAATTCCATGGAGTCATCCCAGGAAAGAAAGCCGACTCACTCGGCCAGATCACTCTTGATGTGGTTTTCGGTGATGAGAAGAATTTCCGCAAGGAAAAGTTGACGTTTGAGGTTGTGGATTTCCAGAGTGCCTATCATGCCATTTTGAGCAGACCTGCCTATGCTTCCTTTATGGCTCGACCGTGTTATCTATATCTCAAGATGAAGATGCTGGCCCCAGGGGTGTGATAACGGTTTCTGGTAACCGTCAAAGAGCAGAAGACTCTATTCAGTACGGTGCAAAGATAGCAGATGAGCAGATGGCAGCAGTAGAGTTTCAAGAGTATCAGAAAACTGCGGATCCAAGTGATTTGCTACGTGCTAAGAGGCCTGCCTCGGAGTCCGCATTTCAGTCGGCCGGCGAGACCAAGCCAATCCATGTTCACTCGACCGACCCCAATGCTGCTCCGAACCATATCTCAACGACACTTGACAGCAAATTGGAAGAAGCGCTCATCCAGTTCCTCTGTGAGAACGGGGACATCTTTGCATGGAAGCCTTCTGACATGCCAGGTGTACCCAGGGGACTGGCTGAGCACCATTTGTGAGTCGATCCAAACGTAAAACCCATTAAGGAACATCTTTGTCGGTCTGCCACGGAGGAGAGAAAGGCCATTGCGGGGAGGTGGCTCGGCTCCTGGCTGCTGAGTTCATCCGCGAGATATACCACTCCGAGTGGCTCGGCAATGTTGTGATGGTTCCCAAGAAAGATAAATCACTCCGAATGTGTATTGACTTCAAGCACATCAATCGGGCCTGCCTGAAAGATCATTTTCCTCTGCCCCGCATCGACCAGATAGTCAACTCAACTACGGGATCTGAGCGGTTGTCCTTCCTGGACGCTTATTCCCGACTGTATGGACCCAGTGAGATAAAGACGGCTTTCATCACCCCATTCGGGTGTTTTTGCTATGTTACTATGCCCTTTGGCCTCAAGAATGCTAGTGCCACGTTCATGCGCATGATTCAGAAGTGCCTTCTCACTCAAATCAGTCGGAATGTGGAAGCACACATGGACGACATAGTGGTTAAGTCATGCAAAGGTTCTGACCTATTGACTGACCTCGCTGAAACCTTTGCCAACCTAAGAAGGTATGATATCAAGCTCAAACCATCAAAATGCACATTCGGAGTCCCCGACGGAAAGTTGCTTGGTTTTCTCATTTCTGAACGAGGAATCGACGCGAATCCAGAGAAGATTGCCACAATCCTCCGAATGAAACGCCCGGTGCGTGTGCATGATGTTCAGAAGCTTACTAGTTGTTTGGCTGCATTGAGCCGATTCATCTCACGCCTCGGTGAAAAGGCATTGCCTCTTTATCGACTGATGAAGAAGTCTGACAAGTTCGAGTGGAATGACGAAGCTAAAGCAACATTTGAAGAGCTCAAAGCCCTGCTTTCCACCCAGCCGATGCTCGCTGCTCCGGTTAGCAAGGAGCCTTTACTGCTTTACATCATAGCCACGGGACAAGTTGTTAGCACAGTGCGCAGAGTCGAGCGGGAAGAAGAAGGCGAGGCCTTCAAAGTTTAGCGTCCCGTGTATTACATTTCAGAAGTCTTAACCCCGTCCAAGCAGAGATACCCTCATTATCAGAAGCTTGTTTATGGGATTTACCTGACCACGAAGAAGGTTGCACACTATTTCTCTGATCATTCAGTTTCGGTCGTCAGCGATGCTCCATTGTCAGAAATTCTGAATAAAAAAGATGCAACTGGTCGAGGGGCAAAGAGGGCAATTGAACTTCTTCCTTTAGATATCAAGTTTGAGGCAAAGAAGGCCATTAAGTATCAAGCAATTGCAGATTTCCTCGCATAGTGGACAGAACAACAATAGCCGACTCAAATTCAGTCGGAACATTGGACCATGTTCTTTGATGGATCCAAGATGTTGAATGGCTCTGGTGCAGGAGTAGTCTTAATGTCCCCACGAGGAGACAAGCTCAATTATGTCCTCCAGATTCACTTTGATTCTTCGAACAATGAAGCTGAGTATGAGGCACTATTGTATGGGTTGCGTATGGCCATTTCACTCGGTGTCCGGCGCTTGATGGTATATGGCAACTCAGACTTAGTGGTTAACCAAGTAATGAAGGAATGGGACGTCAGGAGTCCCACAATGACCGGTTATTGCAATGCAGTGAGAAAGCTAGAGAAGAAGTTTGAGGGGTTGGAGCTCCACCACATATCACGAATCAAGAATCAAGCTGCTGATGATCTAGCGAAGATAGGTTCCACTCGGAAGCCTATCCCCAGCAATGTGTTCTTGGAGCATCCCCATACCCCGTCAGTGCAAGAAGATCCCTTCAAGGAAGAGCCCCCGCAACCAATAAGTTCAACCGACCCGACTGAGATCGAAGTTCCAGCCGTGGTCGACTTGATCATGGAAATCTTGGTGGTCACGCCCGATTGGACAGTACCGTACATCGCATACATTCTTAGAAAGGAGCTCCCAGAGGATGAAGATGAGGCTCGCCAGATATTCCGTTGATCGAAAGCTTTCATCGTGATGAAAGGGCAGCTTTACAGAGAAAGTGTCACGGGAGTGGCTCAACGCTGCATCACCCCGGAAGAAGGTCGAATGATCCTAAACGATATCCATTCGGGGACCTATGGTCACCATGCATCCTCTCAGACCATCGTGGCCAAAGCATACCGAGCGGGATTCTATTGGCCTCAAGCAAATGAGATGGCGAGAGATATAGTCGACAAGTGTGCAGGTTGCCAGTTCTACTCCAACATGTCCCACAAGCCTGCGTCTGCCCTGAAGACTATTCCACTCGTCTGGCCGTTTGTAGTCTGAGGATTGGATATGGTTGGAACCTTCAAGACCGGCGCGAGTGGTTTCACCCATTTTCTTGTAGCAGTCGACAAGTTCACCAAGTGGATCAAAGCCAAGCCCATCAAAAACCTCAGTGCAGGCACTGCCGTCAGTTTCATCAAGGAGTTGATATTCAGATATGGAGTACCTCACAACATTATCACGGATAACGGCTCCAACTTTGATTATGATGAGTTCAAGGCGTTCTACGCATCCCAAGGCACTCGGATTAACTATGCGTCCGTCACACACCCGCGGTCGAATGGACAAGCAGAAAGGGCGAATGATTTGATCCTTCAAGGGTTAAAACCCCGTCTGATGCGTGACCTTAAGCACGCTGCTGGAGCTTGGGTGACTGAATTACGGTCAGTCCTATGGGGGCTGAGAACAACGCCAAACCGGTCGACTGACCGAACCCCTTTCTTTCTAGTGTACGGCGTTGAGGCTATGCTTCCGAGTGACTTGCTGCACAATGCCGCCCGAGTGGAACTATTTTCAGAAGCTGAAGCAGAGTAGGCACGCGAAGATGCAGTTGATCTCGTGGAGGAAGAGCTCGAGATGGCTTTGGTTCGGTCGACCATCTATCAGCAAGATCTGCATCGATTCCATGCTCGCAATGTCAGAGGTCGGGCATTTCAGGAAGGAGACCTTGTGCTTTGAGTGGATCAGAAACGACCTCACAAGCTCGCTCCATCCTGGGAAGGTCCCTTCATCATCACCAAGGTGCTTCACAATGGAGCGTACCACATCTACAACGTAGCCAAGAACATGGAAGAGCCACGCGCATGGAACACAGAGCTGCTCCGTCCTTTCTATACCTATAATCACTCGACCCAACGAGTTGTAATAAGAGTACTTCAGTTTGCTTTCCAAAGACAAGATTTTTACACTATCTTAATGACTAGTTCCCCGTAATCGCTTGTGTCCAAATCCCCTAGTGGGTGGCTTAGTTGCGAGCCTGGTTAGCCTAAGTTAAAAACATTCCGAGTGGAGAGCAATCCTCCCACTCGGGGGCTTAGCTGCGACCCCGTACTTGCCTAAGTTAAAAACATTCCGAGTGGAGAGTAATCCTCCCACTCGGAAGCTTAGATGCGACCCCAAAATCACCTAAGTTAAAAATATTCTAAGTGGAGAGCAATCCTCCCACTCGGGGGCTTAGTTACGACCCCGTACTCGCCTAAGTTAAATACATTCCGAGTGGAGAGCAATCCTCCCACTCAAAAGCTTAGCTACGACCCCGTACTCGCCTAAGTTAAAAACATTCCGAGTGGAGAGCAATCCTCCCACTCGGAAGCTTAGCTGCGACCCCGTACTCGCCTAAGTTAAAAATATTCCGAGTGGAGAGCAATCCTCCCACTCGGGGGCTTAGCTGTGACCCCGTACTCACCTAAGTTAAAAACATTCCGAGTGGAGAGCAATCCTCCCACTCGGAAGCTTAGCCGCGACCCCGAAATTGCCTAAGTTAAAAACATTCGGAGTGGAGAGCAAACCTCCCACTCGGGGGCTTAGCTGCGACCCCGTACTCACCTAAGTTAGAAACATTCCGAGTGGAGAGCAATCCTCCCACTCGGGGGCTTAGCTGTGACCCCGTACTCGCCTAAGTTAAAAACATTCCGAGTGGAGATCAATCCTCCCACTCGGGGGCTTAGCAGCGACCCCGTACTCGCCTAAGTTAAAAATATTCCGAGTGGAGAGCAATCCTCCCACTCGGAAGCTTGGTCGCAACCCCGAAATCGCCTAAGTTAAAAACATTCCGAGTGGAGAGTAATCCTCCCACTCGGGGGCTTAGTTGCGACCCCGTACTCGCCTAAGTCACAAATATCCTTTGAGCTACGCCACAAATACAACGTACGCTCCATCCCAATCCGCAAGGACGATGAGGTGTCGACTGAACACCACGTCTGAGCTATGCCACAAATACAAGGCAAGATCCATCCTAATCCACAAGGACGACGGGGTGTCGATTGAACACCATGTATGAGCTGCGTCACAAATACAACGTACGCTCCATCCTGATCCGCAAGGATGACGAGGTGTCGATTGAACACCATGTCTGAACTGCGTCACAAGTACAATGTATGCTCCACTCGACGAAAGGTGAAAATACCAAGTTCACTCAGAATCGAAAGGCAGTCGGAAAAAGTTCAGAACCAAAACAAAAGCCATGATATTCTAGGAAACTCAAGTTCAGAAAAATCCCGCAAAAGTTCAGGACCGCAATGGGCAGAAGTGCTTAGGCATCAAGCCTGAAAGAGTTTAACGGTTACATAATCACTCAGCATTCCGAGGCAAATAAAAGTGGGGCATAAAGTTTTGTTCACTCGTCGGGAGAAGGACTTGCTGGATCACAGAAACTTCCAAGGTTAATGTTGTCTGTGATGCGAGTGGTGGCGTCAAGGAAAGTGTCCATGAAGGACTGGAAACTGTGCTTTTTGGTGTTCGCAACCTTGAGGGCCGCCAGCTTGTCTTCCCTGACATCCTTGTAGTGCACTCGGACCAATGACAGGGCGACGTCTGCGCCACAGCGAGCAAATGATTTCTTCCATTCTTGCACTCGATCGGGTATTTGATTCAGTCGAGTCATCAGAGACTCGAGATCCTGTGAGAGTTTCCCTTGAGGCCAGAGTTCAGCATCAATCTGCGTCATAGCCGCCTTCAGTCGAGCAAGATAACCCACAACACTGTCCATGCATGAATCCAACCGCAACACATTCATTGTAATGTCATCTTGGACAGGAGAGTTTATGGGGTCGAGACCCGTCTCGACCCGCCCAGTTTCTGCTTCAAAATCTTGACAAAATTCTGCACAATCGGAAAAGCAGTGAGTCGACAGTTTAGCCAGAGGTGTCAGTCGACATCAACAAATCAGTCGAACAAGAGAAAATACCTTCAAGCTTCAAGACCAACTTCGCAGCAAGCTGCACAAGAGAAGACTCTAATTCGCCCTTCTTGGCCTTGAGGCTACCAACTTCATCGGTCAAGCTTTCCTTGTCTTTCTTCAGTTGCTCGACCTCCCGGTTAGCTTCAGAAACGGCGGTCTTCAACTTGGAGTTCTCCTCTTCCAACTTGCTGACTGAGGCCAGCTTCTTGTCCGGAAGTGTTGTTTTCTCTCGCGCCTCCTTCTGGGCCGCGGCAAGATCCTGATCCTTCTTTTCCAGAGCCTTCTTCATTTTCTCTAAAGAAATAACATTCTTCAGACGAGCTTGAAGCTGGCGGTTTTCACTACGCACATTTGTTCGAGTGAAATCACTTGGTTCAAAGAGACTAAAAAGAAAAGAGAGAGAGAGAGAGTCACAAGGTGGACAGTCGACGAGTGGTTACCTCCCATGATGGTTGCTTCGTCCTGAGCATTCTCGAGTTTCTTCTTGTCCAGGTCCAGATCAAGGTTGAGACTGATCTGCTTCTTATCCAATTCAAAAAGTTGGGCTCCAAGATCAGAAGACTTCTGCAGTCAGCAAATAAGATATGTCAGTCGACGGAAACAAAAGTGAATCACAGTGAAAGTTGTTCTAAGACTAGCACCGAATCAAACATTCAACAGTTGTCTTGGGGCTACATGCAGTGGGTGCACTTAGCGTGCCCCCACTGGTTCGGTTTTACACTCGGCATGGTCTGCCCAGCATGAGTTAAAAAAGAGATTCTCATACCCCAGCCAACTACCAGCAGTCGACCGTGGTCTCGGGGACTACACCCAGTGGGTGCACTCTGCGTGCCCCTACTAGTTCAGAAAAACACTCGACTCAACCTAATCGATTCAAGTGGAAGAACTATTTAGCTCCAAGACAGAAACACCCCAGTGGGTGATTGGATGTGTAACACATACCCATGATAGATGCACATAATAGGTTCCAAAACGCTCATCCAAGAACACCATATGGACAGTAAAGCAACAGTGGCAACTATCATTTCTCAAGAGACCAGTCGGAAATCAACTAACCTTGACGTTGGCTTGAAGAGCGGTGCTGGCATTGTAAGCAACCTGACTAACCTCATGCACCACCTTCATCTGCTCCATCACAAGATTTACCTGGAGAAGAGCCTCCCTGGCGGCACTCGGTGGGTCGTCTGGAGTCTGGTATGCAGCAAAGAGTGATGATGGCAATGCAGTTGGAGCAGTCACACGGTTGGATGCATGGAGTTGTACTGTAGCCGCAGAGTGCTGAGCAGTCGACCCCGATGGACGGTCAGTCAACAATGGATTGGCAGAAGTAACATTGGTCCGAGCCGGATCTCCGGATCGCTGGACCACTGTCTCAAGCACTGATGTCGACTGAAGCACCTGACCCTCGGTTGCCTTCCCAATCGATGCCCTGCCCCTCCTCCTTCTCTCTCTCAGAGGCGCTTATTCTTCATCATCCGAAAGCTCAATAACGTCCCATGGAGCTGCAACAAAAAGCAACCTTAAGAGTTCAATTGACCAACAATCCAATCGGCAGAATAATTTCAAGTCAGATAGAGCATACTAGCTTTGGAGGTGGCCGCGTCATCAGTCTCCTCATCACGTGGAGCCTTGTAAACATCCATATCAGTCGCAGAAGTTGCAGGGCTGGAAAATTTCATAATCCACTCAGTCAGAACAGAAGTATCACCCGGTAAAAGAAAATGCAGAAAGATAGAGCACTCACCCAGAGGCAATAGGAACGTCCAACTTGATCTTAGGCAAGGTCTTCCGAGCCTTCGATGGGGCAACTTTGGGATGCTTGGCGACCTTCTCCATCGGCTCTGGAGTCGAAGTCCGACTGTGCTTCTGTGCTTGAGTACTTGGAGCCACGGTCTTTCCACGCCCGCCCGCTGGATCCTGGAGTTGCTTGGATCGATGCTCTATGCAAGGTGGTGAGTCGACTATCTCATTGTCATCCGACTCATCACTTTCCTCCTCCTCGTCGTCTTTTGGAGATTGCCAGTCGCTGCTTTCTTCCGTGTTGTCCTCTCCCTCCTGGTCTTGCTCCAAAGCTTGTTCACCGTTGGGCATCGAGTACATCTCAGTATAAACCTACAAGACAAGAAGTCAAACAAATATCAGTCGGACTCAGAGACAGTCGCAAAGCATATTGAAGTACAGTCGGTAGCAGAGCTCAAACCTTATCTGGTTGGTTGTTGGAGCTGAATGGGTCGACTCTCCTGGCTCCCCTGGGGTTGTCCTTGTTTCCTGTAATACCCTTCAGCCACAGGGCCACCGTCTCGGCCGTAACCTCCTCCGGATGAAATCGAGCGGTGTCGTTGGCTCTAGAGTACATCCACATCGAGTGGTCACAAGCCTGGAGCGGCTGGATGCGTCAACTGAGAAACACCTCCAATAAGTCCATGTCGGTTACACCCTGATTGATCAACTGGACCACTCTCTCGACCAACATGTTCGTCTCCACCCTCTCCGCAGCGGTCACTTTCAACGAAGAAGGTTGCTGGGCGTGATCTAAAGAGAAAAGGGGAAGACTGATCGACTGACCGGGAGTCGCAATATCCTGGCAGTAGAACCAGGTCGACTGCCAGCCCCTGACCGACTTAGGAAGTTTCATGGAGGGGAAAGCGCTCTTTTTCCTCTTCTGGATCCCCAAATCCCCGCACATTTGGATCACGTGCGTCCTCTCGTCACTCGAATTCGCTTTCTTCACCAACTCGGAGCGGATTGTGAAGATGTAATTGAAAAGACCACAGTGCGGTCGACAACCCAGGAAATTTTCACACATGGCCACAAACGCGGCGAGGTATGTAATGGTGTTGGGACAGAAGTGATGGAGCTGAGCTTCGAAAAAGTTCAAGAAACTTGGAAAAAAAGATGCGGAGGAAGGGAGAAACTGCGGTCGACATGGGTGGCGAGCAGAACGCACTCACCCGGCCACGGCTGAGGCTCCATTTCCCCCTTCGGCAGCCTCGCAACCCCATCGACAATCAGATCGGAGTCAGCCAGCTCCTCCAAATCCTCCGGCCGGAGCGAAGATCGGATCCAATCACCCTGGATCAATCCCGGCGGCAGCGCAGACCTCGACGACGACCCCCGATTCAACTTCTTGCCTTTTGCCGCCCCCGTCGCCTTCTTCGCGCGTTCCATTGCCGCTGTCTTGTCCTTCACCATGGTGACGGGGCGACGGCGTCGAGAGCGGAGGAGCAATATATGGTGGAGAAGCAGAGGAGGAAGAGGAAGAATGGATGCGCACAGTGCAGACGCCTCGGCCCTGACGCCTTTTAAGGACCCGCTTCCGAGTCGCTGACGCGTGGGCCCAAGCAATCCTGTCAAATCCCGCAACAGTCGCCCGTTGGGTACGTGGCAAAAAAGGTGGCGTGGAAATCGAGGCGCTCATGTCTATCCATCCAGCTTACTACGGCGCGCTCCACCTCACGCGCTTCCCCAAAATTTAGAATCCCGGGAAATCCGGGATACGCTGTAACCAATCGCGCCAAAGATTTTGCGTCAAAAGTAACACTCAACGAGTGATGGTATAAATCCACTCAGCAACTTCTGAATCGATCAAGGCGACTGAAACGAAGCCGAAGTTCCAACATGGGCCTCCAGTCCAACATGGGTACTTGTGAAGCACAAGAGTCAAGGCAATATCAACTTCAACCTTCTTTTCACTCGGACCTCAATCCATTCGGGGGCTAACGATGATGATATAGACCTAGGGTAGGGTCATAGGCCTGACCTATACGCCCTACCCAAGGTCACCACCTTAGAAGCAAAGACACCCAAGAGACAACATGGAGTACCAATTGAAGGCGGCGAGTGCAATCCACTCGACCAGTCATATCACTCGGGTACCCCTCCTCCTGATATCATTCGACCATACAAGAAACCACTCGACCTACTGAAGACTAGGAGTCGCTCAGGACAACAACAGTCAGGCGTTCACTCTATAGTGTTTAAGATCATTAATAGCACTTTATAGCTGGCATTATCAGTAATGCCCTATATTTATGTACATTGAACTCCTTGTAATGGGGGATGGCTGGGGTCCTGGCGCACTCTATTTAAGCCACCCCCCTCCTCTTGCACAAGGGTTCGCACCCCCTGTAACACACACTCCCATACCCTAGTCGACCGCCTCAGGGCACCGAGACGTAGGGCTTTTACCTCCTCCGAGAGGGGCCTGAACTCGTAAACACTTGCGTACAATCTCACGGTAGCTAGGAGCTTGCCTCCTCATTCGTACCCCTATACTTACTGTCAGACTAAGAACCACGACAGCCAACCCCCTCTCCTATTCCTATTTGGAGTAGGAAGGGAAGAGGGGGAAGGGGAATCCCATTCCCTTTTCCCTTTCCTCCTTCCCCTTTCCTTCTCCCATTTGGCCAACCCATATGGGGGGCGCACCATCCCCTTTGTGGCTGGTGCATTTCCCCTCTTGGCCCATAAGGCCCATATCTTTTGCCGAGGTGCCCGGAACCCCTTCCGGTGACCCGATAAGTACCCGGTGCTTCCCGAAACACTTACGGTGTTTGAATACCATCGTCCTATATATCGGTCTTTACCTCTAGACCATTTAGAGACTCCTCGTCATGTCCGATATCTCATCCAGGACTCCGAACAACATTCGGTCACCAAATCACATAACTCATATAATACAATATCGTCATCGAACGTTAAGCGTGCAGACCCTACGGGTTCGAGAACTATGTAGACATGACCAAGACACCTCTTTGGTAAATAACCAATAGCGGAACCTGGATGCTCATATTGGCTCCCACATATTCTACAAAGATCTTTATCGGTAGAACCATTATGACAACATACGTTATTCCCTTTGTCCATCGGTATGTTACTTGCCCAAGATTTGATCATCGGTATCTTCATACCTAGTTAAATCTCGTTACCGGCAAATCTCTTTACTCGTTCCATAATGCATCATCCTGCAACTAACTCACTACTCACTTTACTTGTAAGGCTTCTTATGATGTGCATTACCTAGAGGGCCCAGAGATACCTCTGCGATACTCAGAGTGACAAATCCTAATCTCGATCTATGCCAACTCAGCAAACACCTCCGGAGATACCTATAGAGAATCTTTATAATCATCCAGTTACATTGTGACATTTGATAGCACAAAAGGTAATCCTGCGGTATCCGGGAGTTGCATAATCTCATAGTCGAAGGAATATGTATTTGGCATGAAGAAAGCAATAGCAATAAAATTGAACGATCATAATGCTAAGCTAACGAATGGGTCTTGTCCATCACATCATTATCCTAATGGTGTATCCTGTTTATCAAATGACAACACATGTATATGGTTAGGAAACTTAACCATCTTTGATCAACGAGCTAGTCTAGTAGAGGCTTACTAGGGACACAGTGTTTTGTCTATGTATCCACACATGTATCAAGTTTCCGGTTAATACAATTCTAGCATGAATAATAAACATTTATCATGATATATAAGGAAATATAAAATAACAACTTTATTATTGCCTCTAGGGCATATTTCCTTCATGGATAGCACTGTCCCATCCATGCCGAGAAGCAGCGTGGGTTCCGCCTCGGGCGATGATGCACTGGATAGATACCCTACTGATGATATCATAGATACGAAAACCTGTGAGCTACACATAAAAGTGAAGAACATGTCCATGAAGGTGCCGGACGGCTATGCTTGTACAAATCCCCCTGAAGCAACCTTCCATTGCAATTTGATTCCAGCTGGCTCTGCTCGTGTCGGGGTTGATAAAGTGGTGGCAGGATATTCGGGGCTAGAGCTTGACATCCCTGGAGGTGACGACGAGTGCACACTGGGAGAGGTCATACATTGTATCATTCTATGGAGAAAGGATTGCATCGTCTTTCTAAGGCCACCGACACTGCGTCAACCGGCTCCTCCTCCAAGTCCGCCACCGCGTCAGCAGACTCCCGCTCCTCCAAGTCCGCCACCGCGTTAGCAGACTCCTGCTCCTCCAAGTCCACCATCGCGTTAGCCCACTCCTCCTCCTCCAAGTCCGGCATTGCGTCAGCCGACTCCTCCTCCTCCAAGTCCGGCCCCACGTCAGCCGACTCCTCCTCCAAGTCAGGCACCACGTTAGCGATCTCCGCCTGTCAGGACCCCGATTCTAAGTCACACCGATCTAGCATGTAACACATCATATCACTTTGCAGCCTCACGCACGGTATTCCCATGGGTGCCACCTTACCTAGCCCGGGACCGTTTGCGCCTTTTGGCTCACGTATATGATAGTGCCGCTAGCATCCATATGACAAAGAACCCGGGCTGACATGGCTAGTCGTGAACCCAAAGTGGCACTAACTTACAGGGACATCCATACATGACCCAACAACGAGCGTGTGGGTCATCAACGAGTGAACCCGGGCTGTAGCAACTGGGCTAGCAGAACTCCGGTAAACCGGGCTGTAGCAAGCTAACAGGATTCCAGTAGACACCGCGTGACATTTCCCCGAAGGGACAGACACAGGAACGAAGAAGGACACATGCCAGCCAGCCTAAGTGTTCCGGAGTAGTAGCAAGCTACCAAGGCTCAGTGGAAGCACTAGGAGACATTTCCCGGTAAGAGAGGCTACCAAGGATAAACAACTAGATAGTCAGATCCCACACATACCAAACATTTCAATAACATACACACAATATGCTCGATATGTGCAAATACAACATGCCATCACGACATGACTCTACAACTCAAGTATTTTATTCAATAGCCTCTGAGGAGCGAGATACTACAAACATGGGTCTTCCGACCCAGCATTCAGAGCATACAAGTCAAAACACAAATGGAAGCTTAACATGTCTAAGTACAGACATCTACAAATGAAAAAGGCTGAGAAGCCTGACTATCTACCAGATTCTGCCGAGGGCACAGGATCGTAGCTGAGGTAACAAGCTAAACGTTGAAGTCGACGTGGAACTACTAGTGAGACTGAAGTCTCTCTGCAAAAACATAAAATGGGCAAACGTGAGTACAAATGTATGCAGCAAGACTTACATCAGAACTAACTGCATATGCATCATTATGAACAAAGGGGAAGGTGGGGTGTAATTGCAGCAAGCCAGCTTTGACTCGGTGGCTATCCTGAACTACGACTGCAAGTATCTCTTTTGAGGTGGCGCACACGAGTCCACATATTCACCATATCAATACACTACTATGGATTCGCTCTCGTCTCCCTACGAGAACGCCATCCATAGCACTCAGGCTTATCTTGCGCACTTTAGAGTATCCACTTTCACTTGTCTATGAACTGTACAGGCAACCCAGAAGTCCTTTACCGCGGACACGGCTATACGAATAGATCATTTATAACCCTGCAGGGATGTACTTCTTCACACACGCTCTCTCCACTTACCACCATGTACTCGTCGTGTATCTCGGCAACCTTCAAGCGGAAGCCTGGCGAGGGAGTCGTCCACGACCTGACTAACCACACAAGTCTCTCGTCCAGGTTTATCGCCTATTCGGGTTCCATCCACAAGGAGATCCGACCGGGGTGTCGCTCACGGCCCCAAATGATGTGTGCAGGGTTCCCAAGCCCACCTCGACTGGTGGATCTACGCTTGGTACACCATGCCACGGTGCCTAGTCTGTCCCAAGCTCACATGTACCAGGTGCCACTTGGTAGACTACTAACACTAGCAACAAACACCAGAAACTAGTTGCAACTCCTGGACAGAGATCATGTTGATTAATAAGTCGAGAGGGGTCGAGTTACCGGAACCCAATGTGTGGTAGTAACTGTTCATGGATCACAAACACAGAACTCAGTTCCTGAGGACGGTTTCAATGAGACAACCCACCATGTACTCCTACATGGCCTCTCATCGCTACCTTTACCAAATCGTGTTCACACACTTAGCTCTCAACAGTAGGACATGTTCACCACATTCCAGTTCATCCCCGATGAATCAGACCTGACACAACTCTAAGCAATAGCAGGCATGACAAACAAGCATGAATGAGTAGGCACATCTGGGCTCAAACAACTCCTACTCGTGCTAGTGGGTTTCATCTATTTACTGTGGCAATGACAGGTCATGCAGAGGAAAAGGGTTCAACTACCGCAGCATGTAACAGTTGAATCATTGTTGTCCTAGTGCAGTAAAAGAGAGCAGGAGCGAGAGAGTGGGATTGTATCGGAATGAACAAGGGGGTTTTGCTTGCCTGGTACTCTGAAGATAGTATGGCTCCTCGTCGTTGACATCGAACTCATCATCGGAACACGTCTACTGAGAGGGGACAAACACCGGCAAACAAGGAAGAACACAATCAATGCAATGCACAATATGATGCATGATCATGACATGTTAATATGCTGTGATTTGGGCTAATCCAACTAGCAATAGGTTAAATGAAGCTGGTTTGAATCAAAGATTCAAATTCAAACTCCATATGTGGAAATCCAAATGCCATTCATATGATTTGTAATAAACAGTAGCTATAAGTTGTTATAACATGGAAATGGTACAGATGGATAGATTGGATTTTTCTGATCATTTTTCATATATAAATCTTTGCATTTGGAGTTACAGATTAATTTCTATGAATTTTAGAAGTTTTAGCTATTTTCTGGAATTTTTAGACATTTCTAAAATAGAAATAATCCAGAAAAGGGGTTTATTGCGTCAGCACTGCGTCATGCCTGCATCAGCAAGTCAACAGCACTGACCTGGGTCAAATCTGACAAGTGGGGCCTACTGGTCAGTGACTTACGGCTGGTTAGGTCGCTGACATGTGGGCCCAGTCAACAGCCACGTCAGCACGGTCAAAACTGACGCGTGGGGCCACTAGGGTTATGAGTTAAACTAAACAGGGATTAAACTAATCTAAACAGACGTAGGGGTCCACATGGCAGTGGCTCAGTGGATGCTTAGCGAGGTCATTAGTGCTAATTAAGTGCCACGTCGACCTCGCCGGAGTTTCGCCGGCGGCGACCACAGCCGACGGCGGAGGTGCACCATGCGCTCGCTACGGAGCACCATTCGACGAGTGGTTTCCTCCTATGGGTTCCTGGGAGTGAGGCGAATCCAAAGCAAAAGCGACAGCAGCTGGGGTGGTCGGATCTGACGGCGGCGAGCTCTTTTGTGACCGCCGGAGTTCGGCCATCAAAGGTTAGGCGCTACGGCGCGTTTTGGGACGATCTGATGGGTTCTGCGGCTCCCTAAGGAAACAGTGAGCACGACTACATGCTCTGGTGCGACGAACACGGCCTCTGGCCACGGTGGCGAGGAGCTCAGGCGGCGGCGTGAATCGGTCACCGGCGGAATGGTGTCCATGGCGAGAAAAGGAGCACGGGAGCAAGGGGAGAGGAGGCAGGGGCTCACGGTGAGTCGGTTGGAGCAGACGACGAGCTCGGGTGAGGTCGGACAGCGACGTAGCGAAGTCAGCGATCTTGGCGGCCGGAGATGGGGGAGACGGTGTGGGCGGCGATGCAGGGCTCCCGGCGTTGTCTTGGAGTCATCCGAGCTTGCGTGGGTTGGCGGAGAGGTAGCTGGAGTCTGGGCGGAGCTCGGGGACACGGCCACGGGCAAGGGGACGGCAGTGGTCACGGTGGCAGCAAGCGGCGGCGACGGCAACGCTCGGTGGTGCGTGCGAGAGGGACAGGGGAGGGGATGAGCACGGGGGAGGAGTGAGAGGGGCCCGGGGTGGCGTGTGGCATCGTCCAAAGGGGTCGGGGAGGCCAACCAAGCTGGAGGTAGCGCGCGCGTGGGTGCGCACGGCGGGCACACGCCCTCGTGCTGTAAGTGCATCTAGTGCCCCTTAGTGATTTTGGTGTATTGAATACTTATAGGTTAAGGGACTAATGCATTTGTGAGTGTACACAGGTCTATAAGTCTATGAGGAGTTTGATATTTACAGAGAAAGTCGACCCCTAAAAATGAAGTTCTTCAACTGAAGACTTTGATATTCTGAAGACTTTCTGAAGACTTTGAAAGTGAAGAAATTGGTGTGACCTTGAAGACTTGGTATTCATTTGTGGAACATGAAGCATGAATACTTTTGTTTTCGTAGTTTCATTTTCTCTTTCTTGAGTCATAGGAAACACCGTACTGTTAAAGGGGGTCGAGGAAATACTAAGGAAAAATTTCCATGTGATGCTCAACTCAAAATCCTACACCTACCAATCCCTTCGAGTGAAGCCTTTGGAAATCTCATACAGTTCAGTCACTTTCTTCAGTGACAGAGACGAAGTTCTTCTGGTCGCTGATGAATTTGTTCTGACTGAGGAGTTAGGAATTCGTCGGTGCGAATTACCTACATAGTGAGGAACATGATAGCCCTGAGGAATTTGAGAGTCAAATTTCCGACCGTTGCTGTGCTGCGCGCCAGCTGTCCCAAAATATCTTATCCACCTAACGGTCATATCATTGAAGGGCATTTATGTCTTATCATGTCGGGCTGCTCCCCAGGCTATAAATAGCCGCCCCCTACAACCACTAACTGGTTGGCTGCACTGAGAGAACTTGACACTTGTCATTTGAGAGCAACCCATCCTCCGAGGACTTTGAGCGAAAATCATTGAGTGAGGAAAATCCAAAACCAAACCCCTACAAACCCAAAGTGATTGAGCATCACTGAAGAAATTGATCCTGCGTGGATCCGACGCTTGTTACCTTTGAAGACTGTGCTTCTTCCAGACGGTTAGGCGTCAAGGTCTAGAGCATCCAAGAGGAATTGTGGATCGCCGAGTGACCAAGTCTGTGAAGGTTTGGAAGTCGCCTAAAGACTTACCACGAGTGATTGGACGAGGTCTGTGTGACCTTAGTTCAAGGAGAATACGGTGAGGACTGGGTGTCCTGAGCTACGTGCTCAGCGACTGGGTGTCCGGGACTGTGTGTCCTCGAGTTTAAATACTCAGCCGCTCCAACCAGACATACAACTGAGACAGCAGTTGGAACTGGTCTACCAAATCATTTTCTTCACCAACCTAACTGGTTCTATTTCCTCAACCCTTTCATTTCCTCATTACTGTGTTGAGAGTTTGTTCATATCTGTGTTTGAAGACTTTGACTGAAGACTTTCTCAATTTCCTCAGTTCAATTTCTTCAGTCTGTTTGTCTTCATCTTGTGTTATCCTGTGATTACGCTTTCTGTACTCTATGCTAATCTTCATTTCATCATGATGAGCATGCTTGTATTCTGTTATGCTTACTTCTGAGTACTTATTCCGCTGCTAATAGTTCTTCGCTAAGGAGTTTCCTCACCGGCAAATTCCTCAGTGAAGAATTCATGAAAATCGCCTATTCACCCCCCCTCTAGTCGACATAACGCACTTTCAATTGGTATCAGAGCGAGGTACTCCCTTGTTCTGTGTGATTTTGGTTTAACCGCCTGGAGTTTTAGTTATGTCGACCGCAGCTATGAAGAAAGTGACATGCCCTATCTTTAACGGTCATGATTATCCTAAGTGGAAGGCCATGATGAGGAAGCGCCTCATGGAAATGAACAGCGAACTGTGGACCGTCACTGAGATTGGTCTTACTGATCTATGCAAGATGGCGGACGCTGATAATATTCGCAAGTACACTCGACTTGACATCTTGGCGAAGGATATCATCTGTTCCTGCCTATCCAGAGATCAATTCAGGCACATTATGCATCTTTGCAATGCAAAGCTTATCTGGGACCGAATCTCCGACGTCTATGAAGGTCATCGAACCCGTCATGATCCTTGGTTTGAGGACTTCAAGGAATCCCTCAAAACAATGACTTTCGAACCAGAATCATCATCTTCTGCATCATGTCTCATGGCAAAGGGTGTCGAGGTAACCGAATGTTCCTCATCTGAATTTAGTGACTGTGAATCTGATGATGATGAATCTGATGATGATATTGAACCTAGCTATACCAAACTTGTTTACATTGCCACCAAACAACAACATGCCTTGGAAAAGGTTCAAAATATGCTAGACAAGAGTGATGATATGTTAGGTGAAGAATGGATCGCACTAAAGCCCTAACTGAAAATCTTCAGAGACTTCAGTCTAGGTTTGACAGCCTTCAAGGTCATCATAACACTCTCTTGTCTGATCATGAGAAACTTTCTTATGAATTTCTTCAAAGAAAGCAAGATCTTGAGAAGCTAAGAGTGAGTTATGAAGATCTTCAGAAGGAGCGCGATTCATTACTAGCTCAACAAATCAGCGCTTCTCAGGAAGAATTTGTTCCTCCATGCTTAAAGTGCATTGAACGTGAATCTGCTAATTCTTCACCTGAATGTTCAAATGCTTCAACTGTTACAAATTCTTCACCTGCCTCTGCTATCACTAATTCCTCATCTGAGGACATTGCTAGTATCACTGACGATGCAGGGCTGAAGGAATTGTACATGACAGGCATGTACAAAAGCCTCAAAGGGCATCAGACTCTTTGTGATGTGCTTAAAAAGCAGATCCTCAACAGAAACCCTAGGAAAGAGGGTATCGCCTTTGAGAGGAAACTTAACACTGATGGAACATATTGGGAGCCTGAGCAGTACCCCAAAACCTCATGGGTTGCTGCAAAGGGACCTCCAGTTGATCCATCTAACTTATCTGGCTTTACATGTGAATCTCCTCATCCTTCTGATGAGTCATTTGACTCCAACTATAAACTGTTCAAAAATCAGAATGGTGAAGTATTTGCTAGATATGTTGGCACTAACTGCAGGAACGGTTCTCCTATGAAGAAAATCTGGGTTCCCAAGAAGTGCCTTGAAAGTCTTCAGGTGAATGTCCTCATGACACCACCAGTGAAGAACAGGGACCCCAGATCAAATTCTTCATCTGGATCAAATTCCTCAAATGGATCAAACTCCTCATATGATTATCATCGTGCTAACAACTCTGTTTCGCAGGGTAGAGCTAAGGGCTATGAATATGTGCATTATTCTTCAAACCATTATGTTCATAAGTCCTCGAAGAATTTCTCTGCTTATTCATATGCTTACCCTAACCCCTCTTATGTGAAACGAAATGGTTTGGCTTCTATGCCACCATTCTCGTATGGTGCTCGCAGAGTGATGAAATCTTTGCCACCCCTTCAGATGTGGGTGGTGAAGAAAAAGAACTAATCTCTTCTGCAGGGTCAGGTCTCCAGACGTGCCTTAATGTCTGAAGAATTTGCTGGGGACCTGACAAAATTGCCTGAAAGGACGCAGGCGAATCATGATGAAATAAACTTTCACGCGTCCTCCTACTGCTATATTTGTTTACTGCTTGATGAAATTCATCTGATGAACTTGATATCATATTCTTCATCGATGAAGTATATGAGATTGTAAGTTACACTAATTCATCTGCAGGATGATCAACCCAAAGCCACTAAATGGGTCCTCGATAGTGGATGTACAAATCACATGACTGGTGACAAGAATCTTTTGATGGATGCTCCCTTATCACCGTCACATCTGAAGCACATCATCTTTGCTGATAAAGGCAAAAGTCAGGTATTGGGTCTTGGTAAGGTTGCGATCTCTAAGGATAAACACATGGACAAAGTCATGCTTGTTGAGTCCTTAGGATACAACCTCATGTCAGTCTCAATGCTTTGTGATCTTGATATGGTTGTTGTCTTTGGCAAGTATCGCTGTGTTGTGATTATGGAAGCTGACAATTCCAAAGTCTTCGAAGGCTTTAGGAGAGGAGATTTGTATATTGTTGATTTCTCTACAGGACCACAACCAGCCGTGTGTCTAATTGCAAAAGCTTCAGAAGGCTGGCTATGGCATCGACGACTTGGTCACGCAGGCATGAGGAATTTGCACACGCTTGCGAAGAAGAAGCATGTCATTGGCATTGAGAATGTCAAATTCCTCAAGGATCACTTATGCGGAGTCTGTGAAGCTGGAAAAATGACCAAGGCCAAGCATCCAGCGAAGACTATCATGACCACTACTCGTCCATTCGAATTGCTTCACATGGACCTCTTCGGACCTAATCATTACTCAGCAGTCACTAATGATGCATCTCTATATGGTTTTGTCATTGTTGATGATTACTCTCGATATACATGGGTACACATTGTTACTTACAAACATGAAGTGCAGGAAGTCTTCAAACGTTTTTCCTCGAGGGCTTCAACCAACTTTGGTGTGAAGATCAAGCACATCAGAAGTGACAATGGAACTGAGTTCAAGAATTCCGGTCTTGATGACTATCTTGATGAACTTGGTATTACTCATGAGTTATCTGCTCCCTATACTCCTCAGCAAAATGGCGTCGTGGAGCGCAAGAACAGAACTCTTGTTGAGATGGCTCGCACTATGCTTGATGAATACAAAACGCCTCATCGTTTTTGGATTGATGCAATTGATACTGCGTGCCACATCATCAACAGAGTATATCTTCACAAATTCTTCAAGAAGACGGCCTATGAACTCCTCACTGACAAGAAACCCAATGTGAGTTATTTCAAAGTCTTCGGTGCTAAATGTTGGATTAGAGATCCTCACCACAATTCTAAATTTGCACCAAAAGCACATGAAGGTTTTATGCTTGGTTATGGAAAGGACGCGCACACCTACAGAGTCTTCAACATTGTTCTTCACAAGATTGTTGACACTGTAGATGTGCGGTTCGATGAAACTAATGGCTTGCAAAGAGAGCACCTACCTTCTGTGTTAGATGAACCAGCACCTGAGGATTCTATCAAGTTCAAGGCAACTGAGGATGTCATTCCTACTGAAGAATTTGCTGAAGAATTCATTCCAGTTCATGAAGAACATCGAGCTGATACACCTGAAGAAAATGCTGAGGAAAATGGTGCTGAAGAAAATGCTGACCAAACTCCTCAGCGACAACCAGCTCATCCTCGCGTTGCAAAAGAAGTGCAAGTGGAGAAGATCATCGATGACATTAGAGCACCAGGTCCTCTCACACGCTCAAAAGCTTCACATTTATCTAACTTTTGTGGGCACTATGCTTTTGTCTCTATCACAGAGCCTACTAAGGTAGATGAAGCATTTTTGGAGCCAGAGTGGATTCAGGCTATGCAAGAAGAATTACATCAGTTCGAGCTCAACAATGTCTGGGAACTGGTCAAACGTCTAGATCCTCGCAAGCATAATATCATTGGCACAAAGTGGATCTACCACAACAAGCAAGATGAAAATGGCCTTGTGGTGAGGAATAAGGCACGACTGGTAGCTCAAGGCTACACACAGGTTGAAGGAATTGATTTCAATGAAACTTTTGCACCTGTTGCTAGATTTGAGGCTATTCGCATATTACTTGCTTATGCTAACCATCATGATATCATCTTATATCAAATGGATGTGAAAAGTGCATTCCTCAATGGTAAGCTTGAGGAAGAAGTATATGTTGCTCAACCCCCAGGTTTTGAAGATCCAAAGAATCCTGACAAAGTCTTCAGACTTAATAAGGCCCTCTATGGCCTCAAGCAAGCCCCTCGGGCGTGGTATGATACATTGAAGGAATTCTTCGTGAAGAATGGCTTCACACCCGGTTCACTCGACCCTACTCTCTTTACTAAATCATATGATGGTGAATTGTTTGTGTGCCAAATATATGTTGATGATATTATCTTTGGCTGTACTGACCAACGTTATAGTGATGAATTTGCCTATATGATGAGTGAATAATATCAAATGTCTATGATGGGAGAGTTGAAATTCTTCGTAGGTCTTCAAATTCGTCAACAGCGCAATGGCATATTCATATCTCAGGAGAAATACCTCAAAGATGTACTGAGGAAATTCGGCATGCAAGATTGCAAAGGCGTCAAAATTCCTATGCCCACAAATGGCCATCTATGCACTGATGAAAATGGTATTGACTTCGATCACAAGGTATACCGCTCCATGATTGGTTCTTTACTGTACTTATGTGCATCTAGGCCAGATATAATGCTTAGTGTTTGCATGTGTGCCCGATTTCAGGCTGCACCGAAGGAATCACACCATAAGGCTGTGAAGCATATTCTTCGATATCTAGCTCACACACCAACACTAGGATTATGGTACCCCAAGGGCTCTGCTTTTGATCTCATTGGATATTCTGACTCTGACTATGCTGGTGATCGTGTGGACCGCAAGTCAACTTCTGGCACTTGTCATTTCCTCGGACGATCTTTGGTCTGTTGGTCCTCGAAGAAACAGAACTACGTATCACTGTCCACTGCGGAAGCTGAATACATTGCTGCTGGCTCTTGCTGTGCTCAACTGCTTTGGATGAAGCAAACACTCAAGGACTATGGCGTCAACGTGAAGAATGTACCTCTCCTCTGCAACAATGAGAGTGTCATCAAGATTGCTCACCACCCAGTTCAGCACTCGAAGACAAAGCACATTCAGATTCGTCATCATTTTCTTCGTGATCATGTGTTGAAGGGTGACATCTCCATCGAGCACGTGAAGACTGAAGAACAGCTAGCTGATATCTTCACTAAGCCCTTGGATGAGAAGAGATTTAGCAAGTTGCGGTGTGAGCTTAATATCTTAGAATCTTCGAATGTTCTTTGAAAAGGACACACATCCTAACACTTATGCAAAATTGATGACTTAGATGTGCAACACATGAAGAAACGTTTTTCTTCAATCAATGAAGAATAACACTCTAAGTGTGAAGAAATTAATGAAGAATTTGATTCTCAGAACCCTACGACAAGTGTACGCGGTGTCTGAAATCATCATTCTTATACGGTGGGTCACGCCACCACAAAAAGTTGAAAATCTTCAATTTGAGTTTTTCCTCAGTTTTGAAATTCTT
>NC_041393.1:211263984-211316744 GCF_002162155.2 Triticum dicoccoides
TTATAGCTATTTCTTCAAGTCGTTTTTTCTGCTAAGTGAATGTGATCGGACCCTTCCCCCTCTATGCTATACTCAACCCAATCTATTCAAAAATTCTTCATATTCATTCTATTTGAAACTCGTTCAAAATCTTCACTGTGTCCTTGTCAGCTGAAGAAATTGCGAACGAAACTTTAAAACAAATCTTATCCAAATTTTTGGTTTTGCCGCTCAAATCGTTCCGCATCCCACGATGCATTATTTTACTCACCCACGATCGTACACGATCTCCACTACACAGTACGTGGGTGACACATGTCGTGAGAAGGAGAATGGTCAGGGGCACGTTCGTCCTAAATCTTCGGGCGAACAGTTTTTCACTGCCTCTATAAATACCCCTCTCTCCATCCTCACTTCTTTTACTCCGCTCGACCTCTCTCTCCCACTCGAGCTCCTCAAACCCTAGCGCCGCCGCTACTCCATCGTCGCCGATGAGGAAGAGCTTCGCTGCCTCGACCTCGTCACTGTCGTACTCACGCCGACCGTGGAAATCTTCACTCCGCCGCCGCCGTAGCTGTCTTCCTCTGCCAAGTTAGGGCGTGGGAGATCTAACCTGACGAGCTTCACATCTGTTCTTCTCAGTTCGTCGTGTTCTTCACTTCGGGTAATTAAAAGTTACTTTTATTACTCACTTTGATTCTCAAACTTTCCTGAAAATCTTCAAAGGTGTTTATTCTTCAAATCTTCAGACATATGAACACCACACATCATATGATCTTGAACTGTTTGTCTAAGCAATCATTTTCTTCAAGATTCCCTAATTGTGTGGATCTTCGATCTGTACAACTCTGGAACCTAAGACAAAAACGCTTAGTGAAATTCCTCAAGGTTCATCTGGTCAAATTCCTCAAAACTTGTTCTTTTCGAAAAACCTCCTCAGAACGCATATGACCTCTCCGAATTCCTCGCACCTGTACTCTGTTCACAGGTACTCATGTCTGCTGCTGAATCACTAGGTTCTCATCAACTTAACTCATTTGCAGCGTTCCTTGAAGAAAAACTGCATACTTCTTCAGAGAACTTGATTGTTCAAATTCCTCAACTGAAGAATATGGCAGACGGTAAGAAGCCGCAGAAAGGAGGAAAGAAACCTGAGGTTATGACTGTGTTTGAAATCCCTGAGGAAATTTATGCTGACTATTGCACACCTGATGAAGCAAAATTTGGAAAAGAAAACAAAAATCAGCGCAAGGTGCGCATTCAGAAGATTGAACGGAGATGGGCAAGGGAATGGAGGGAATACAGATATGTGACTCCAAAGTACATGAAGAAATTCGCCCTCAATCCTCCATGCCCAAGAGCTCCATTGGCACCTGGCCAAGTAGCTGACCCCACAAGCATCAAACGTGGTGAGGACTTTCCTGAAGAATGGGCTAAGCGCCAAGCTAAATTGGCAAGACAAGCCAAGGAGGCAGTGAAGAAACTCAATGAGGACTCTGCCACTGCTACTGCTACTGAGGCCTCGGTCAAACCGAGGAAATCCATGCCAAAGAAGCCTGCTCGTAAGCCAAGTGCTTCACCAACAGTGCCCTCACGGCAAATTCCTCATACTGCTACAGCTCCACCAAAGCCCTCAACAGCTCCTTCAACGTCCTCAGCTCTTGTGCATCTGGCTACATGTCAAAGGACTGTTAGTTTCTCGATTGCCTCTGGTGTTTCAGCAAGTTCCTCAGCTGCACCAATTTCCTCATCAGGCCCCACACTGTTGAAGACCAAAGTAATAGCTGGACGAGGTCCTCGGCCAATTCCAAAGAAGAAACAGGTCGCATTCCATGTGCCTTCTGATGATGAACTTGCAGAAATCATCAGAGACAGACAGGTGAAGGCCGCTAGAGCCAAAGGCACATTTGTGCCACTGCTTTTGGATCCGAGAAAAATCCTCGATTATATTGATCTCTGGCACAAGGATACAAACACCCCCATGCCTGATTTTCATCTGACCCCTGGACAAAGTCATATGCTGACCCATTTCATCACTGAAGAGAAATGGAAGTTTGAAAAGGCAAGAGAGATCAAGAAAGCTCAATACAGAAAGGAGAAGTTCCTGAAGAAAACCGTTGTCAGAATGACACCTGAGGAACTTCTCAAGGTCCAGACTGAAATTCAAGACCTCAGCAAAAACTTCGATGCTTATTATGCTGATTGGCAAGGGGCCAAAGTCAGATTCGTCAACCTGACGAAGAAATTCACCAATGTTGCTGCCCCAACGCAACATGAAATTCCTCAGGATGGAGCCTCAGCTCAGCCGACTGAAGAACATGCCAGCACCGCTGATGAAGTTCAGGCTGCTGATGAAAATGTCAGTTCCAGGGCTGATGATCCCATTCCAGCCGCTGAAGAAATTGCCAGGGCATCCACCAGTGGTGCGCCTAAAGAAACTGAACAAGTCAGGGCAACTGCATCAGTTGCACCTGAAGAAAATGAACCAGATTCCTCAGCTCCTCCCGCGCCCACACCAACTCCAATTCTTCCATCTGCTTCTGATGTGAAGAAGACCAAGGCTGCAGAGCGAGCTACAGTGAAGAAAAGGAAGGCATCAGCTGCGTCAAACTCTTCGGCTGCGAAGAAAATGAAGCCAATGACCAGCTCACTCAAAAATCCAATTGATGTTGTTCCGATTTCCTCCATGCCATCAAAGGACCTTGTTCCTTTTGGAGAAGACTATGAGATCCCAAGCGGATCTGATGAAGAAAATCATTCTGCTGCTTCGTCAGAGCAGATTGATGAAGAAATTGAAGTGGAAGCAATCCCTTCAACCCCAATCATTTCCTCGCCTATGCCTCAGTTCACAGCTGAAGAGGCCGGTGTTGAGGAACTTGAAGAAGATGTGGATATTGGAAGCACAACGCCAGTGATGAACGATGACTTTTGGGAAAGCCAGCATCCAAATTCTCCACTCTTCACCCCAATCCAACAGATACCTCAGTCCCCTGCTCCAACAGTTCAAATGGGCTCTGAAGAAACTCATCCCACTTCATCTGTCCATAAAGAAATTCCAGCCACTAGTGCTGATGAACCTGCTGCTGCTGGTCCTCAGACTGCACCTGTTGAGGAACAAGAAATTCCTCAGCCTGAAGAACCTGAGCTCGCGATTCCTGAGGTGGTGATGCAACTCACTGACACCCCTCTGCCAAAGCCAAAGAATCCGTTCTCAAGCAAACAGAAGTTCAAGGCTGAAGATTTCTTTGCCGAGCATGTATTCTTCACTGATTATAATCCATATGATTCTGCTCGCATAAGGAAGAGGCGTTTCTGGACTACCAGCCAAGCCAATTTCTATTCCTCAGTGCTCTTTAACAAAGACAAAGTCTTCGATCATGCACATATTCCTCATGTGGACATGGAGTCTCTGCCCGGCTTTGAGCCAGTCCTTAGTGTTCTTCACGACACAGGACTTCTGAATTTCTGCATTGATATCTGTGACTGGAATGAAGAACTCATTCTTCAATTCTATGCAACTCTGCACATCACCGGAGACGCTGAAGACGTGAACTCATGGGTATTAGACTGGATGTCTGAAAATACTCACTACAAGGCACCAGCAACTGAATTGCTTCGTGCTCTACCACTCAGTCCTCCACTTGATGGTGCTTGTTGTATCTACAACGAACCAGAACTTTCAAATCACTATATGCAAGTGCTGATGAAGCCTTTGAAGCCAAGGCAGGTCCCACGAACCAAATTCCTCGTCAAGGAATTACTCTATGTGCCTCGGACTGTCTATCGAATTCTGACGAAGACAATGAGTCCTATCAAAGGCCACGACTCAAATGATGAAGAAGTTGTTGGCATCATGAAGAATATGCTTTTCAACATCATTCATGGCGTTCCCGTCAACTTCCATGATTTCTTCATGAGGACTCTGGCCAATATTGCTATGTCACCATTCGAGCTGAAGCCCTATGCTCCTTGGATTATGAGATTCATCAGGGCAAGATCTTCACTGAATTACAAAGCTGACACTCTGAACCATGGTAGCTACTTGCCTCCCATTGAAGTCCTAAAACGGACAGTTTCATCAGCTGATGATAAAGGCAAGGCCGCTGCTGTGATCGATGAAGGCATTCGTCCATTGGATGGTCAATTTCGCAAGGCTGCATCTTACTCTACCAATGACGATTCTGCCACACATGACTCTGCCGCAAATACCTCAGCCAAGCAAAGTCCTCAAGCCACAGCACCCAGGGTGATGACTGACCGTGAATTACTCCTCAGTCTTCATCAGAAGGTTGATCGCAATCACAAATGGGTAAAGCGTCAGTTTGATGCACTTCTTCACAATATGACCTCAACGCACAATGCAGTGAAGAAGAACCAATACTACCTTCATGAAACCTTCAACCGCACCTGGGCTGTCCTCACTCATGTCTATAGCGCTGAAGAACTGAAGACTATGGGTCTCAAGGAAGAATTTGACTGGTCTGCACCTCCTCCGAAGAAATTCAAGAAGGTCAAAATTCCTCCACTGGTGGCCAGCTCTTATTCTTCATCGCGTGACACTGATGAGTATGAAGATTTGGACGACACTGCGGCAGGCCCTGCTACAACAAACAACCCCGACAACGCTGGCGCTCCTCCATCGACTTGAAATTCTTCAGGGGCGTTAGTCCTCAGTTTCAATCCTTTTGGTCATTTGATGACAAAGGGGGAGAAATCTGAGTTAGTCTTCAAGCGGGTCTATATTAAGGGCATTTTTTTAAGTTACAACTCTCGTTCTTCTGAAACTTTTATTTGGATCGAGTTGTAATCTTAAACCCGATGGTGCGCTGATACTTTTGTTACATTATGCTTTGCATGCTTATTCCTCGTTAATGACATTGCACGCATGCTGAATCTCATCAGGCACCATATTTCATCATGCATTTCAAATTCTTCATATTATATATCAAATGCATGTATGAATTACAAGATATAGGGGGAGATCTCCATGATTCAACTCTTCAAATGTGCATTGCCTCAAAAGCAAATTCCTCACTATGCACATCTTCAGGGGGAGTTCTTCTATATCTTGTAATCAAATTCCTCAATATCAGTGTATACACTTCATATGTTTATCCCCGTTGAAAACTTAACCTATGTTGTCATCAATCACCAAAAAGGGGGAGATTGTAAGTGCATCTAGTGCCCCTTAGTGATTTTGGTGTATTGAAGACTTATAGGTTAAGGGACTAATGCGTTTGTGAGTGTACACAGGTCTATAAGTCTATGAGGAGTTTGATATTTACAGAGAAAGTCGACCCCTAAAAATGAAGTTCTTCAACTGAAGACTTTGATATTCTGAAAACTTTCTGAAGACTTTGAAAGTGAAGAAATTGGTGTGACCTTGAAGACTTGGTATTCATTTGTGGAACATGAAGCGTGAAGACTTTTGTTTTCGTAGTTTCATTTTCTCTTTCTTGAGTCATAGGAAACACCGTACTGTTAAAGGGGGTCGAGGAAATACTAAGGGAAAATTTCCATGTGATGCTCAACTCAAAATCCTACACCTACCAATCCCTTCGAGTGAAGCCTTTGGAAATCTCATACAGTTCAGTCACTTTCTTCAGTGACAGAGATGAAGTTCTTCTGGTTGCTGATGAATTTGTTCTGACTGAGGAGTGAGGAATTCGTCAATGCGAATTACCTACATAGTGAGGAACATGATAGCCCTGAGGAATTTGAGAGTCAAATTTCCGACCGTTGCTGTGCTGCGCGCCAGCTGTCCCAAAATATCTTATCCACCTAACGGTCATATCATTGAAGGGCATTTATGTCTTATCATGTCGGGCTGCTCCCCAGGCTATAAATAGCCGCCCCCTACAACCACTAGCTGGTTGGCTGCTCTGAGAGAACTTGACACTTGTCATTTGAGAGCAACCCATCCTCCGAGGACTTTGAGCGAAAATCATTGAGTGAGGAAAATCCAAAACCAAACCCCTACAAACCCAAAGTGATTGAGCATCACTGAAGAAATTGATCCTGCGTGGATCCGACGCTTGTTACCTTTGAAGACTGTGCTTCTTCCAGACGGTTAGGCGTCAAGGTCTAGAGCATCCAAGAGGAATTGTGTATCGCCGAGTGACCAAGTCTGTGAAGGTTTGGAAGTCGCCTGAAGACTTACCACGAGTGATTGGACGAGGTCTGTGTGACCTTAGTTCAAGGAGAATACGGTGAGGACTGGGTGTCCTGAGCTGCGTGCTCAGCGACTGGGTGTCCGGGACTGTGTGTCCTCGAGTTTAAATACTCAGCCGCTCCAACCAGATGTACAACTGAGACAGCAATTGGAACTGGTCTACCAAATCATTGTCTTCACCAACCTAACTGGTTCTATTTCCTCAACCCTTTCATTTCCTCATTACTGTGTTGAGAGTTTGTTCATATCTGTGTTTGAAGACTTTGACTGAAGACTTTCTCAATTTCCTCAGTTCAATTTCTTCAGTCTGTTTGTCTTCATCTTGTGTTATCCCGTGATTACGCTTTCTGTACTCTGTGCTAGTCTTCATTTCATCATGATGACCATGCTTGTATTCTGTTATGCTTACTTCTGAGTACTTATTCCGCTGCTAATAGTTCTTCGCTAAGGAATTTCCTCACCGGCAAATTCCTCAGTGAAGAATTCATAAAAATCGCCTATTCACCCCCCTCTAGTCGACATAACGCACTTTCACCTGCCCACTCGCAGGAGGTTGAAGACGGTGGACGGCCTGGTGGGCTGGGCCAACAGTGCCAGGCCAGGTGGGCTACAGGTAAGCCAGGTAAGTTCTCTCTCTTCTCTCTTTGCTAATTTGTTTCTGTTTTCTATTTATGTTGATCTGTTTGAATTAGTAAAAATACTAACTCATTTTGTAAAATCCTGAAAATAATTTTGGGAACTATTTGAAATATATGCAACGACCCTCATTTAGTTTCAGAATTATTTGAGAATTTCAATTATTTATAGCATTTAAATGCCCAAATTCAAATACTTTATGAATTAATTCGAAAATCCAAAATGGACCTAGAAATATGTGCACCATTTTTGGCAGAGGTTTTAAACCAATCCAAAAATGATGAACTTTTCTGAAGAGCATTTTGGGTTCATTGAGAATATTTTTATTTGAACCTAGTTGATTTGATCTGGTGCTAGGGTTTGAGCAATCCCCATTTCAACTTTCAAATAAATTTAGACATGATGCAACAACCAAGCTAGTCCAAGTGCATATCAAGGCTAGGGATGTGACAACTCACCCCCACTAAATAAGAATCTCGTCCCGAGATTCAAGGCGTGAGGTAAGAGGACAAAGGGAACACAAACTAACACAATCTTCATGATCCAATTGCTCTTATCGAAGATGTTGATTCATTGCATCATCTTGATCTAGACATCTTGCTTTGAGAACTCCAGTCAATATGACCATGAGAAGAAATGAAAACTCTAGAAGAATCGATCTTCTCGAGGATCGAGCAACTAACGATCAACTCATGGAATGAGGCATAGAACACCTCTTGAGCTGAGATGTTCAAACACACTTCGGGAGGGATGGAAGAACAGATGATGGGGGTTCAATTTGGTAGGCAACAATTCCACGCTTGAGGAGATGGTGAATGGTTTCAAGATAGCGATGAAATAATTGCCATGATTCCATAACGGGGCACCTTAGAGAAGGTGACTCATAGAATCATTCCCTTAAGTGGCAAAAAGAATTACTTTTGATACCTAGATCATTGAAACTCTTCATACCAGCCTGAGGCAATTACAAGAAAGAGTTCGAGGAAACGGCATACTCGGACTAAGATGGATGATGTGGACTACCTTGTTGAAGACAACATAATGGATGATTTTCCTTATTATCGGAGATGGATGGAACCCATGGTAGGACCACTTTGAAATGATCCTGATCAGTAATTACTGAGAAGGGTAGTCCATGGTAAGATGGCACAATGGCGGTGCAAGCTGGGAACAAGATACAAATGCTGGGAATGATTCTAGTAACTAGGGAGAAACCCAACAGTAGAGAGTGAATCCACTGTTTAAAAAGGATATAGAATAACCGAGGAAACTGAGAGAAACCTCAGTTAGTGTCGGTGATAACACCTAGTGCTTGTGCGTGCTCTCAAGAACTTGAGCATTTCCATATTCTTCAAGGTTTTACCAACATCCGTGCCGAGGATCCTGGCAACACATCATACTACCATGATGAATCGTGATGGAGGATGCACATGCAAATAAAGATAACACCTTCTCAGAATTCACCTTAGCGAGGCCAAGGGATCAAAATCTGGATGATCGACCGAGAGACATTTAGCACTCCGCTTCTAATGTTCTCCTTGATGTGCTAGCGTATCCCATTCATTGAAATGGTTTGGTAACTAGAACATCAAGTAACAGCTCGGACTTCGGGAACACCAAAAATCCATAAGGAACAACTAGGTAGTAAGTCCTACGAAATCCTTATGGGGAGGTGGCCAACTTCCTCAATCAGGATACTACAATAATAGGTCTTCCGGCTGGGTGTGTTGGCCACGACATCCACTTACCAGGTTACAGAGAGACCAATATTATAGTCCTTGGAAAACATTCCAACCATCATATATGCCTGAGATTCAGATCTGGTTGGTGTCAAGATATTCTAGACTCATTAAGTCTAGAAAGAAAAATGGAAGTTTGCAACACAAATCGACGAGATGACGTTGCGATATTCTTGGGAAATGAACTATGGTAGTAAGATCCAAAACATGAGTTGGTTCTCCTACAAGCATGTGAACACGTTGTCCCAGACAAGCATGACCACGTAGTAGTCTTATAATAAAACACTACCGAGTTCAGGTTGGAAACCATCAACGAGGATATCAAAGTCCTTGCATAAGGCATGCTCTTAAGAAGAAATGTCTTCTCCTTGAACAAATCAATCAGTGGCTTGGTGTGCTCGAGACACATATGGAATGAAGGTTGCAAGTCTCCAGACCACATAATACTTCGCATGTATGCATGACTGACTTGGGATGATTCCAGAGGAAGCAACATTGAATTTCTCGAATGCATGGCGGCAACTTGCACCAATTGCACATGAATTAGAGGAAGTCACTTCTTTCAGCCGAACATAGGCTTCATGAGCGGGTCATGAAGATAATGCTTATAAAAGTTTCCAACACTAACTGGATGTTCAACACAATCATGGAGAAGATAGGAATGTTGCCGATGGGCTCAACAACAATTCATCCAGGTGTCCATATAAATGGAGTTCCGCAATCATGTGAACAAGGTGATAGCATTGGTCAGACTCAAGATATAATGGTGTATGCTCAAGGGGTCAACCACGAGTAAGACAACATTACGAATATCGTTGGTTCTGATTTGATTTGACAATAGCCCATACTCAAATCAAGGTTGGATAAAATGATACATCTATTAACTGATCACGAGGTTTAGTTGATGAAAATATCAAACTTCTTCAACACACATACAAGATATCCCTTATAATGAACTAAATCGGCCAAGCTTCTATCTTCCAACTCTCCAAGTTGTTGTTCAGCTTAACCAACTAGCTCAGGGGTACCCAACACAGATTCTTGGAGAAGGGGTGGTTACAAGCAACCAACTTTCTCACGAACTCAACATAGCGGTCAGGTGACGACCTGGTGATACTTCCGAGAAGATATTCGGAAAATCACAAACCATCGATATGTCACCAAGCTCGAGAACAATCTTGCTTTTCAGGGCAAGACAATATGATCAAAAGAGAGAGGGATCGGCACAATCCTAACTCATTCATCGAAGGGTGCACTAGAAATAAGGACTAGGTAGCACGATCAGTCTTAGAATGATAACTCAATAGCTAACACACTAAGGATGAGATTATTGCCCTTTAACTACCAGGCAACAGGGTTGCTAGGAGTATTGATTTCACACATCATAGTTCATCTGACGGCATTCCGGTTGCAACAACACGGGAGCCGAGAAATGACTAATGAGGGCGAGAAGTATCACTGTATCAAGAGTTCATAGGAGGGTGTACAATTCCCATGATATTCTTGATACAAAAATGGTAACACTCCAAGGTGGAACAGAACAAAAACTGGATTAGTGTTTTGATCTGCGGAGTATGACTACTTTGACCCAATCCTAGATATGGATGAGGTACTGGAGTTCATTTATCCTAGTCATTCTGGAATAGAATGGCTTGACAGAACACAGGAATAATAGGCATCGATAAACATGAATGCACGACTACTCCTGACTATCAATTGGTAGATGGGGGTCAGAATACAACTAAAGGGGGAACAACTCAAAAAACATATGACTTTCTGAGTTGTGGATGCATAGATTAGTATGTCGAACCAAGTTCAACAGGTTTCTTTTGGATAACCCATGCAGAGAAGGTAGATCTGACAGAGTCACAACATAGAATGGAGAACTCGTCAAGAGCACTCTTGTTGTGATCTTTTGGTTCTAAGAACTTCTACCATAAGTAGTTCATGGTATTTGGAAGAACGGTATACCACGGACCTCGAGGACTAATGCAAAGGTTACTAATATCCTAAAGGAACTAGCAACACTATCAACATGAAGTAAGTAGGGTGAATCTCGGGTCCAAGAACCCAGGGGTATAATACCTACTACTAAGTGGCATCATGGGATGCTTTCGAGAATGATGGCCAGAATCATCACATTGGGACACAAAACATGGCTAGACTACTAGGTGGTTCTATAAGACACCTAGGTTCATACTAATAGCTCCAACATATATGTCGAGGCAATAGAGTACCTCAACACACTAGTTAATGTGGTTGATCTGGCCCGAAGGAACTTCAGAACGGTAAGAAGGAATTTGCAAATGCATCAGACTGTTTAGAAACTTGGGATGACTCGGACAGCATAACGGTTGTAAATGCTCGAAAAGATTTGAGACATGCTACAAAAATGGTGGCATAACCACTCAGAAGCATAATATCAAGAATCTGAGGCCAGTTATGAATACACAGAAGTAGTACGAACGATTTGAAGCTTAGAACCATCAATCATGTAAGTCTACGGATTAGTAACACGTGATCCTGATAGAAATAAGAGAAAGCCTAGTTCCTTAACCCCGTAGGAAAGATAAGATGACCCGAATCAGAAGGCATAAGGTATAAGGAGTAAAAAGATCCTTATGTTCCATCCCACAATCAATTCCTTTATACAACTAAAAAAATTCTAGACGCAACTTCGACCAGTTTGGCTTGTTAATCCTACAGGTAGTCAGGCTCTGATACCAAAGTTGTCAGGACCCCGATCCTAAGTCACACCAATCTAGCATGTAACACGTCATATCACTTTGCAGCCTCATGCACGGTATTCCCACGGGTGCCACCTTACCTAGCCCGGGACCGTTTGCGCCTTTTGCCTCATGTATATGATAGTGCCTCTAGCATCCATATGACAAAGAACCCGGCTGACATGGCTAGTCGTGAACCCAAAGTGGCCCTAACTTACAGGGACAGGCATACATGACCCAACAACGAACGTGTCGGTCATCAGCGAGTGAATCCGGGCTGTAGCAACTGGGCTAGCAAGACTCAGTAAACCGGGCTGTAGCAGGCTAACAGGACTCCGGTAGACACCGCGTGACATTTCCCCGAAGGGACAGACACAGGAACAAAGAAGGACACATGCCGGCCAGCCTAAGTGTTCTAGAGCAGTAGCAAGCTACCAAGGCTCAGTGGAAGCACTAGGAGACATTTCCCGGTAAGAGAGGCTACCAAGGATAAACAACTAGATAGTCAGATCCCACACATACCAAGCATTTCAATAACATACACACAATATGCTCGATATGTGCAAATACAACATGGCATCACAACATGATTCTACAACTCAAGTATTTTATTCAATAGGCTCCGAGGAGCGAGATACTACAAACATGGGTCTTTCAACCCAGCATTCAGAGCATACAAGTCAAAACACAAACGGAAGCTTAACATGTCTGAGTACAGACATCTCCAAATGAAAAAGGCTGAGAAGCCTGACTATCTACCAGATCCTGTCGAGGGCACAAAATCGTAGCTGAGGTAACAAGCTAAACATCAAAGTCTACGTGGAACTACTAGTGAGACTGAAGTCTCTCTGCAAAAACATAAAATAGGCAAACGCGAGTACAAATGTACCCAGCAAGACTTACATCAGAACTAACTACATATGCATCATTATCAACAAAGGGGATGGTGGGGTTTAACTACAGCAAGCCAGCTTTGACTCGGTGGCTATCCTGAACTACGACTGCAAGTATCTCTTTTGAGGTGGCGCACACGAGTCCACATATTCACCATATCAATACACTACTATGGATTCGCTCCCATCTCCCTACGAGAACGCCATCCATAGCACTCACGCTTATCTTGCGCATTTTAGAGTATCCACTTTCACTTGTCTATGAACTCTACAAGCAACCCAAAAGTCCTTTACCGCGGACACGGCTATTCGAATAGATCATTTATAACCCTGCAGGGGTGTACTTCTTCACACACGCTCTTGCCACTTACTACCATGTACACGTCGTGTATCTCGGCAACCTTCAAGCGGAAGCCTGGCGAGGGAGTCGGCCACGACCTGACTAACCACACAAGTCTCTCATCCAGGTTTATCGCTTATTCGGGTTCCATCCGCAAGGATATCCGGGCGGGGTGTCACTCACGGCCCGAAACAATGTGTGCAGGGTTCCCAAGCCCACCTCGACGGGTGGATCTACACTTGGTACACCGTGCCATGGTGCCTAGTCTGTCCCAAGCCCACCTGTACCAGGTGCCACTTGGTAGACTACTAACACTACCTACAAACACCAGAAACTAGTTGCAACTCCTGGGCGGAGATCATGTTGATTAATAAGTCGAGAGGGATCGAGTTACCGGAACCCAATGTGTGGTAGTAACTGTTCATGGATCACAAACACAGAACTCAGTTCCTGAGAACGGTTTCAATGAGACAACCCACCATGTACTCCTACATGGCCTCTCGTCGCTACCTTTACCAAATCGTGTTCACACACTTAGCTCTCAACAGTAGGACATGTTCACCACATTCTAGTTCATCCCTGATGAATCAGACCTGACACAACTCTAATCAATAGCAAGCATGACAAACAAGCATGAATGAGTAGGCACATCAGGGCTCAAACAAATCCTACTCATGCTAGTGGGTTTGATCTATTTACTGTGGCAATGACAGGTCATGCAGAGGAAAAGGGTTCAACTACCGCAACATGTAACAATTGAATCGTTGCTTTCCTAATGCAGTAAAAGAAAGCAGGAGCGAGAGACTGGGATTGTATCGGAATGAACAAGGGGGTTTTGCTTGCCTGGCACTTCTGAAGATAGTATAGCTCTTCATCGATGACATCGAACTCATCGTTGGAACACGTCTACTGAGAGGGGACAAACACCAGCAAACAAGGAAGAACACAATCAATGCAATGCACAATATGATGCATGATCATGACATGTTAATATGCTGTGATTTGGGCTAATGCAACTACCAATAGGTTAAATGAAGCTGGTTTGAATCAAAGATTCAAATTCAAACTCCATATGTGGAAATCCAAATGCCATTCATATGATTTGTACTAAACAGTAGCTATAAGTTTTTCTAACATGGAAACGGTACAGATGGATAGATTGGATTTTTCTGATCATTTTTCATATATAAATCTTTGCATTTGGAGTTACAGATTAATTTCTATGAATTTTAGAAATTTTAGCTATTTTCTGGAATTTTCAGACATTTCTAAAATAGAAATAATCTAGAAAAATGGTTTATTGCGTCAGCACTGCGTCATGCCTGCATCAGCAAGTCAACAACACTGACCTTGGTCAAATATGACCAGTGGGGCCTAGTGGTCAGTGACTCAGGGCTGGTTAGGTCGCTGACATGTGGGCCCAGTCAACGGCCACGTGAGCACGGTCAAAACTGACGCGTGGGGCCACTTGGGTTATGAGTTAAACTAAACAGGGATTAAACTAATCTAAACAGACGTAGGGGTCCACATGGCAGTGGCTCAGTGGATGCTGAGCAAGGTCATTAGTGCTAATTAAGTGCCACGTCGACCTCGCCGGAGTTTCGCCGGCGATGACCACAGCCGACGGCGGAGGTGCACCGTGCGCTCGCTACGGAGCACCATTCGACGCGTGGTTTCCTCCTACGAGTTCCTGGGAGTGAGGTGCATCCAAAGCAACAAGAGGCAGCAGCTGGGGTGGCCGGATGTGACACTCCAAAAAATTTGGTGGTTTGTTTTTCAAAAGAGCCTTGCTTGGTTTGAAAGAAGGTCATTTAAACCCTTCCTAAAAACCATCTTCTAAGTTTGCCCTCTCAAAAATATTTTCTTGGATTTAGTTTCTTTCTAAAAGAAAACCCCTTTTTAGTTTGGACTTTTATTTGGTTTTTGATCTTTCAAAATTTTACCTCCTATGGTAAAATTTTCCGAAGAACCCCTCCTCCCACCTTGGTGCAACCCAAACATTCTGTCCAACCTAATAAAATCCATTTGTGGATTTTATTCCAACTATTTTCTTCCCCAAAATAATTCTGTCTCCTCTTTTGAACCTAGGTGGATTGCAAAGCAAGTACCCTAATGCACATGAGTTTTGACCTCAACTCAACACCCCTGGATAGTCCCTTGAACCCACAACCCAGAACCATCTTGATCCACTCTTCTCCTGTTCAAATTTTTCAAAATTCATCCACTGCAAGTTTGGACCAAATTTGCCAAATTTGGTGAAATTCATATCTACACCCCTCCAAAAATCCCACAAATATTCAGGCAGCCTCTAGGTGCAATGAGAGGCCCCTCCACCAAAAACCAGCTCAAAGAAAAATCCCTACATACCTGAAACATTCTGTCGAACACCTTGCATGCACTGTTCAAGTCATATTCAGTTAACTTCAGAATTCAGTGTCGATCTTCGTCAGTGACTTCGGTCACGAGCTCACAGTGCGCTTGGCACGTAGCTCACGGCCAGGCTTGCTCGTCCAGAGCCTCACACACGCGCTTGGCGCCTTCCTGGTGTCGGTGGCGCCCTAGCCCGCCTGCGCCGGCGTGTCCTGTGGCGGCCGTAGCGCCGTAACGGCCAACAGGAGCAGAACGGTGGCTCGACGCCATTCGGCGCCGCCCAAGCGACCTGGTGGCTCCGCGTGGCCACCCACTCGCCAGCGCACGCATGCAGCACCGTCGCCGTGGCGCAGCACACGCAGAGCACGCTCCCTGCCGCCGACGGGCCCGCGCTGCCTCGTTCCGTTGAGCTTCCCCTAAAACTCCATATCCTGACGCGCTTAGCACCAAAAAGGAGTCAGTGGACCCACACGACGGCGCTCAACCCCTAAACCCCCCGACCAATGCCCAGCGCCGCCGTAAACTTCGCCGGAGAACCCCGTTCTCGGCCACCGCCTCGAACCGCCTATATAAAGGGCTCCCGAGCTCGCCCTCGAGCACACACCCCCCTTTGCTCCTCACCAGCACCCTGCCAGGCCCGTTCCGCCTCGGCCTCCACCACGATTCACTCCGGTGAGGCCATCTCCGGCGCCCTAATCACGTCAACTACCCCCTCATGCTACCGCAAGCCTAACCCCCTCCTCAATTTCATCTCCGCAGCACTCTCCGACGAGACCCACGACTGCCCAAACTGCCGTCCGCCGGAGCTAGGGCCGCCGTCGACACAGTACTCGCCGGCGACCACCACCACCTCCCACAGACGCGGAATGGCGGCCTGATCACGGAGGTACACTCTGATCTCCCTGCCTTGCCGTGGATCGCTGCCGGCGATCACCGCGGCTCTCGGGCGCCGACGAGCCCCGACCCCCCCTGTTTGAACTTTCAAACCTGACGGGTAGGACCCGCCCGTCAGCCTCTCGTTTGTTTTTTTAATCATTTGTAGAAGGCGTACTCTGGCAAATACGCCTCCCCTCTGAACCGTTTTTTTTGGACTTTTCCGCAGAGCCCCCTGGAGACTTTCTGTTTCATTACAGATGGGTCCTTGGACCAAAACTCTTATAACTTTTGATCAGGAAAGTATTTTTGGTTAATTCTTTTTCTGTTCTCTTTAGATTTTTGTCTAGTTTTTTATCATATTTATTTGAAATATTTGGAGCACTTTTCCGTACACTCACGGTATTTACATTGCGTACGTATTTTTTTTATACCGTAGATACCGGAGGAGGTGACGAAGCTGCAAACCTTGCACAGTTAGACTCCGACTACTCCGAACCAGGCAAGCATGTTTGAACTCTTGATATGATGAGTGTTGTTGCATGTTTGCATTTTAGTACAGTCATGGCATGTTTATGAGCATCACCTTGCATGATATATCTCATGCACATTATCGGAAAGTATGTTTCGGAAAGCATTATGTTGTTGGATACATATTTGCAAAGCCATGTGTTGGTATGAGGATGGGTAAGATGGCAATGTTGTGACATGCCAGTCTTATGCCAGATTATTTGACTTCCGTGTCGTCATGACACAATTCACATTCCCATTCATTCCATCCTATACTGTAACATGTTTTCCGAAAGGAATATGGCATAGTAAGTTGCAAATCGTTTTCCTGGTACACACCAAGTGGAGAGGCCGGGATGAGGGTTCCATGGCCCTGGATTAAAGCCCGTCATCCGGTCAGGGGGCATGGGTGTTTCCGGTTGGGACCGAGAGGGGGGCACCCCTTAGAGCGCGCGTATAGAAATTTGATCCCATGCTATTCGAGGTTGTGGCCTCCCCGTCTCAGAGTTTTTCTTGGACGTTGGCCAGGGTGATTCCTGGCAACGTGAGGTGAAATGGGTGTGTACTAGTTAAATGAGTTTCTACTGAAATACCGTAAACAGAACTAGTCCTTCGTGGCTACAGAAATCCGTTGGCTGTGTTCAGTTCTTCCAAACTCTGCAGAGTCTCAATCTTTCAATTATCTTGTACTTTGTTAAAGTACTATAATTATCTTATCTTGTCAGGTGTTTAGCCTTAGTGACAAAACTCCGGTGGGATTTATGTGTAATAAATCCGGTTAAAAGATTATTCTTGTGGATGGACTAATCTCGTTATTTACATTTATTACAAGGCCCTGTCTGTGATGTCGCTTAGACGTCCGACGGTGGTATACTTGTTATTTACCTTTGTTATAAGCCCTGTCTGTGATGTCGCTCAGACGTCCGATGGTGGCATACCTGTTATTTACTTTTGTTATAAGCCATGTCTGTGATGTCGCTCAGACGTCCGACGGTGGCATACCTGTTATTTACTTTTGTTATAGGCCCTGTCTGTGATGTCGCTCAGACGTCCGACTGTGGTATTTCTTTTAAAACCATGTTTGTGATGTCGCTCAGACGTCCGACTGGATATTTCTTTTAAAGCCCTTTATGTGATGTCGCCCAGACGTCCGACTGTGGCATTTCTTTTCAAGCCCTTTATGTGATGTCGCCCAGACGTCCGACTGTGGCATTTCTTTTAAAGCCCTTTATGGGATGTCGCCCAGACGTCCGACTGTGGCATTTCTTTAAGCCCTTTATGTGGTGTCGCTTAGACGCCCGACTGCGGCATGCATTTTATTTGTTTACCCTTCGAGGTGTCGCTCCAGACACCCGATCGGTTTTTTTAGCTATTTATTTTATTTATCAAGTCCTGATAATCTTACCATTGTTACATGAGCATCATCCTTATTCATGATGCATTCATGCATTCATTGATTATATCTTTTGTTCGAACTGTCTTGCGAGTACTTTCAAGTACTCACCTGGCTTGTTGATTTGGCCAGATGCTGATGAAGGCGATCTCTTGGATGACGAGTTTGATAGCGAGTCCGACGCCTAGAGGAGTCCCAGTCAGTCCCGTGCGATCCTGTCTTGATCATTGTATTATCCGCTTCTGCAACCCCGAATAAATTCATCGAGCCTCACCTCTACGCTCGATGTACTGCCAGTAGAAGTCAAGTTATCCACCACCGCTTTTCCCTCGAGCTAGTAGCATGCCACCCCACCCCTATGTCATATACGCCCATATGTACAATATCGGCGAGTCTGTAATAATTTGTTGAGCAACCTCAGCTCAACCCTGTAATATATTTGATGCTACTGGTTCTCTGTTTATCAAGCTTTTGTCTACCAGAAAGGATGACTTTTCCTATACTGGGATTTACAGATTGGTTTTCTCAATAAATATTTTTATTGAAAAACCGGTCGTGACAGACTTGGTATCAGAGCCAGGCTGACTGTAGGAAGCCACTAGGTGCGATCGCTAATTGGTTATTAGCAGGATAGAGTTTTTCATGTTTTTACAAATGTAGTCTTTTTCTGACAGTCAGCATAAAAATTTATGATCTGACCACTCAGAAATTTTGCCTACTTTTGTAGATGGCCGGCAACGACTGCGAGTCTCAGATGTTCGCCAACGTTCCTGAGGGGTTCGTCAAACTCCTCTCCTTCATCGTTCAGGTCGCAATGGGGCCATCCGTGCGCCCTGTCTTCACACTTTATCCACACAAGATCAACGACAGTCTGACTATGCACCAGGCCGCGGTGCAATTCAGGGGAGGCCATGCTGCAGTACGCCGCCTCCGATTCATTGTGAGATCCATGCCTACAGAAAGGCATGCTATGTAGATGGCTGCCCGCGAGACGATAGCCCGTCTTCGGGATGTCCTTCCGGCAATGAAGACCCGTCGCTACCGCTACCTTCCATGCCATGTGCCTTACACCTGCCACTACTCTTTCTCTTGCCCCAGAGGAGAGCAAGACGAAGCCTTTGAGATGCTGGTCGAGTACCTCCGATCCCTGGAGGTAGCATTCGACTGCATGGTAGATGACCTCGTAGCTGCACGCATGGACTCAGTTCACGGTTGTGCTGCTAACAGGAGGGAACTCCTGCACACCGCTCCACCATTGACTTTTGTGTCATCCACAGCCTCTCACTCACCTACCATACTCGCCACTGCTCGTCGTCTGCCTACCACAGAAAAATTTAACCAGGCTATTGCACCCACTCCCGTCCGCGCTGCACCACTTGTTGCACCCACGCCCGTCCGCTCTGCACCTTTGGTTGCACCCACTCACATACATACTACCCCACCTATTCCACCCACTCGTATTCGTGTTATTCCGCCTAAAGCACCTGCTCCATCAGCTCAGCACAACATTTCTCGTCTGGAACCTATTAGCGAGGAGGAGGTTGATTCTCCAGCGTCTCTGCGTCTCACCCTCGGCAGGCCAAGGGAGATCCTCACCGTCTCCGACTAAGTACGCTTAGACGCCATGCGATGTATCACGTGTGTATCATGTTTTTATGTACTTAGGTTGTGAGAAGTAGCCTGTTTGCGCATCATGTAGGGTCTGGAGGAGTGCACTAGTTTAAATAACATGTCAGGATTTTGTATGCATATCTTGAGTGATGTAATGTATAATTATGCTCGCATGTAAGATATGCACTAGTCCCTCTCCGCGCGCAATCATGTGTTTCAAAAAAAAACTACCCTGGAGTTTAAAAATGTGCTTTGTGTGTGATTTTATTGACTTCTACGACTCTCCTTCTTGTCTTACGAGTTCACAAAAAAATATCCCCAGAGTGAAAGATGTCTCGTCCTTGGACGCGCTCCATGCCAACCCAGCCAGAAGAAAATTATGGCACACCGCAGAACCAGAATTTCACTCAGGGTCAGACAAGTCAACAGGACAGTGAAACAACTTTTGCACAAGTTTGTCGTTTGTATGAACAGAGTCAGCAGCAACACCAGGAAATGATGAACCAATTCATCAATATGGGAAGTAACCGTGGTCAGTATCAACCGCAATCCAAATTATCTGAGTTACAAAAGACGCGTCCTCCAACATTTTCTCATACTGACAAGCCTCTTGAGGCAGAAGACTGGCTTCGAGACATGGAGAGAAAATTAATTATCACACAGTGTTCCGACCATGAAAAGGTACTATATGCACCACATTATCTCATAGGTGCAGCTGCATCGTGGTGGGAAAACTTTTTGCACATGCACCCCAACGAAAATGAAATCACCTGGGAAAATTTCAAAGAAGGTTTTCGTGGGGCACACATTCCTAAAAGCGTCATGAAAATCAAGAAGAAGGAATTTGATGAACTCAAACAAAGAGCCATGACAGTGTCAGAATACAACAATCAATTCACACTGCTGTCTCGCTACGCCAATGAAGAACGCATGACTGCGAGCAAGAAGATGGAAAAATTCTTGGAAGGCCTGGCACCCGCCCTTAAGTGCCAGCTAGTTGTGCACACCTTTCCAGATTTTAAAACACTGGTAAATAAGGCCATTACCTTGGAAAATGAGCGACGTAGCCTGGAAGATATCCGCAAACGAAAAAGGGACCAGACAAATTTTTCTCGCAACCACAGGAGCAAGAAGGAATTTCAGAAGGGGGATTCACGCAAAACCCTGGTAAATGATTCACGTCCAACCAAGAACTTCCATGCAAGAGATAAAGAGTTCACCTATCGCCCAGGTGTTACCTGTTATGCTTGTGGAGAAGAAGGGCACTATGCCAAGCAGTGTCCCAAGCCAAGGAACTCAAACCCGAAGCTCAATAACAGTGGAAATAATCCAGCACCAAAGCGAAGCAATTTCAACCCCAACAACAACCACCGGAAAGGTCATTTGAATCACGTGACCCGAGAGGAAGTGCAGAACGCCCCAGATATCGTACTCGGTACGTACCCCGTCAACACAATACCTGCCATGGTTTTGTTTGATTCTGGAGCTTCTCACTCATTCATTTCGAAAAGTTTTGCTTTGCAAAATAATTTTTCGATGCTTCCCTTGGAAAAGTCAATGATAGTCAAGTCCCCCGGGATTAAGCAAGTGACCTAGAATTACTGTCAAGGTGTGGTTATTGAATTTGAAGGATTGGATTTTTACGCCAACCTTATTGTACTGGAGAGCAAAGGACTGGATGTCATCCTAGGAATGGATTGGTTGACCACCAATAAAGGTTTTATTGACTGCTTCAACCGTACCGTGATTCTCACCCACCATCAAGGGAAGAAAATAAAGGTTTCAGCCAAAGAGAGGCAAATACCTCGGCAACCTAGATTAAATAAGGTGGACGTTTCTGAGCTGAACAAGGTTCAGTGGTATGTGAATTTCCAGATGTATTTCCAAAAGAACTACCAGGCATGCCACCAGACCGAGAGATAGAATTCAGCATTGAGCTAGCACCCAGAACCACTCCTATTTACAAGAAACCTTACCGAATGGCACCATCCGAATTGGTAGAATTGAAGAAGCAAATAAAAGAATTATTGGAGAAAGGATACATATGAGCCAGCTCCTCACCTTGGGGTTCTCCAATTTTATTTGCCAAAAAGAAGGATGGAACGATGAGGTTGTGTATTGATTATTGAGCTCTCAACATGGTCACAATCAAGAACAAATACCCAATGCCGCGAATAAATGATTTATTCGATCAGCTCGCACAAGCCAAAGTCTTCTCAAAAATTGATTTGAGATCGGGATACCACCAGTTAAAAGTAGGAACGGAAGATATTCCCAAGACCGCATTTACCTCCAGATATGGGCTGTGTGAGTTCACCGTAATGCCATTTGGGCTAACCAACGCCCCCGCATATTTTGTTCATCTCATGAACATAGTATTTATGAAGTATATGGACAAGTTTGTTGTGGTGTTCATCGATGATATTCTGATATATTCCAAAACTCCAGAAGAGCACGCTGAACATCTCAGGATTGTACTCGGAGAACTCAGGAAACATCAACTGTATGCCAAATTCAGCAAATGTGAATTTTGGCTAAGGCAAGTAGGTTTCCTGGGTCACGTACTAACCCAAGAAGGTATTGCAGTAGACCCAGAAAAAGTCAAGGCCGTACTTGGCTGGAAACCGCCAGCTAACGTAATGGACATACGGAGTTTCTTGGGAATGGCAGGCTATTATCGGAGATTTATTGAAGGACTCTCCACTATAGCGAAGCCCATGACTCAATTGCTCAAGAAAGGCAAGAAATTTGAATGGACAGAAGCATGTGAGAAAATCTTTCAAGAGCTAAAAAGAAAATTAACGACGGCACCAGTAATAATTGTGCCAGATATACACAAAAACTTCAAGGTATATTGTGACGCATCCCGAAAAGGCCTCGGATGCGTATTGATGCAAGAAGGCAAGGTAGTTGCGTATGTCTCCAGACAACTACGCAAGCATGAGGAAAATTATCCCACTCATGACTTGGAATTGGCAGCAGTCATCCATGCACTCAAGGAATGGAGACACTTCCTACTTGGGAATCGTTGCGAAATATACACGGACCATAAGAGTCTTAAGTATATTTTCACACAGCCAGAGTTAAATTTACGACAACGACGCTGGTTAGAGTTGGTGAAGGATTATGATGTTGGAATCCACTATTATCCCGGAAAGCAAATGTCGTGGCAGATGCACTCAGTCGAAATCCCAGCACAGACAATGACAATACCCCAAAATTGAGGCCAGAATTTCAACAAGAATTTGCCCGACTCAATCTAATAATGGTTACCGAAGGCAGTGTGTCGAATATAGAACTACAGCCTACACTAATAGAGAATATCAAGGAAGCCCAGCACGGACACCCCAGCATTGAGGGCATAAAAAGAAAAGTGAGTTTGGGAAGAGCCTCAGAATTCAACATAGATGAGCAGGGAATATTGTGGTACGGAGAAAGGCTATGCGTACCAAATGTCAAGAACCTCAAACAGCAGATATTAACTGAAGGTCACACAGCTCCGTATTCAATCCATCCTGGAGGGACAAAAATGTACAAAGACCTTCAGGAAAAATTTTGGTAGCACGGTATGAAGAGAGATATAGCCATGTTCATTGCATGCTGTGACTCTTGTCAACGTATTAAGGCCAAGCATCAGAAACCAGCAGGACTGTTACAGCCAAATAAGATACCCGAGTGGAAATGGGACGAGATTGGAATGGACTTTATCGTTGGACTGCCACGATCACAACACGGAAACAATGCCATATGGGTCATAACCGACAGATTAACCAAGGTGGCACATTTTATTCCGGTAAAACAACTTACACCACTCAGAGACTAGCCAGACTTTATCTTGCCCGTATCGTCTGCCTACATGGAGTCCCTAAGACGATTATCTCCGATAGAGGCACACAGTTCGTCTCTGCATTCTGGGATCACCTACAACAGGCACTGGGAACCCAACTAGCCTTCAGTACGGCATACCATCCCCAGACAGATGGACAAACAGAACGCGTAAACCAAATCTTAGAAGACATGCTAAGAGCGTGTGTCCTCACCTACGGGAACAGTTGGGAAGAAAGTTTGCCATATGCAGAGTTCGCATACAACAACAGCTATCAAGCCAGCTTGAAAATGGCACCCTTTGAAGCTCTATATGGGAGAAGATGTCGTACCCCGCTAAATTGGTCAGAAACCGGAGACAACCATATCTTTGGCCCAGATATGCTCAGGGAGGCCGAGGAGAAAGTTAAGACAATTAGGGAACGACTAAAAACAGCTCAAAGTCGGCAAAAGAGTTATTACGACCGAAAGCATCGGGAAATCAGTTTTGAACCCGGAGAATTGGTATACCTGAGAGTTTCTCCTATGAAGGGTCTGCAACGATTCAAGATTAAGGGGAAACTAGCACCAAGATTCATCGGACCATTTCGTATAGTGGCCCGACGAGGCAAGGTAGCCTATCAGCTAGACCTACCCGGAGACTTATCCGGTATCCACAACGTGTTTCACATCTCGCAGTTGAGGAAATACATGAGCAACCCAGAGAAGCAAGTTTCACATGAGGATATTGACGTGCAACCAGACCTCACTTATAGGGAGCACCAATAAAAATATTGGAAGAATCTGAGAGGAGGACCCGACGGAAAACCATTAAGTTTTTCAGAGTTCAGTGGAGTAATCACACCGAGAAGGAAGCAACTTGGGAGAGCAAGGATTTTCTTCGGACGGAGCACCCACACCTGTTTAAGGATCGGCTGGAATCTCGGGGACGAGATTTTTCCTAAGGGGGTAGGTGCTGTGACACACCAAAAAATTTGGTGGTTTGTTTTTCAAAAGAGCCTTGCTTGGTTTGAAAGAAGGTCATTTAAACCCTTCCTAAAAACCATCTTCTAAGTTTGCCCTCTCAAAAATATTTTCTTGGATTTAGTTTCTTTCTAAAAGAAAACCCCTTTTTAGTTTGGACTTTTATTTGGTTTTTGATCTTTCAAAATTTTACCTCCTATGGTAAAATTTTCCCAAGAACCCCTCCTCCCACCTTGGTGCAACCCAAACATTCTGTCCAACCTAATAAAATCCATTTGTGGATTTTATTCCAACTATTTTCTTCCCCAAAATAATTATGTCTCCTCTTTTGAACCTAGGTGGATTGCAAAGCAAGTACCCTAATGCACATGAGTTTTGACCTCAACTCAACGCCCCTGGATAGTCCCTTGAACCCACAACCCAGAACCATCTTGATCCACTCTTCTCATGTTCAAATTTTTCAAAATTCATCCACTGCAAGTTTGGACCAGACTTGCCAAATTTGGTGAAATTCATATCTACACCCCTCCAAAAATCCCACAAATATTCAGGCAGCCTCTAGGTGCAATGAGAGGCCCCTCCACCAAAAACCAGCTCAAAGAAAAATCCCTACACACCTGAAACATTCTGTCGAACACCTTGCATGCACTGTTCAAGTCATATTCAGTTAACTTCAGAATTCAGTGTCGATCTTCGTCAGTGACTTCGGTCACGAGCTCACAGTGCGCTTGGCATGTAGCTCACGGCCAGGCTTGCTCGTCCACAGCCTCACACGCGCGCTTGGCGCCTTCCTGGTGTCGGTGGCGCCCTGGCCCGCCTGCGCCGGCGTGTCCTGCGACGGCCGTAGCACCGTAACAGCCAACAGGAGCAGAACGGCGGCTCAACGCCGTTCGGCGCCGCCCAAGCGACCTGGTGGCTCCGTGTGGCCACCCCCTCGCCAGCGCACGCATGCAGCACTGTCGCCATGGCGCGGCACGCGCAGAGCACGCTCCCTGCCGCCGACGGGCCCGCGCCGCCCCGTTCTGTTGAGCTTCCCCTAAAACTCCATATCCTGACGCGCTTAGCACCAAAACGGAGTCAGTGGACCCACACGATGGTGCTCAACCCCTAAACCCCCGACCAATGCCCTGCACCGCCGTAAACTTCGCCGGAGAACCCCGTTCTCGGCCACTGCCTCGGACCGCCTATATAAAGGGCTCCCGAGCTCGCCCTCGAGCACACACTCCCCTTTGCTCCTCACCAGCACCCTGCCAGGCCACCAGGGGGACCTCGAGGAGGTCCTCTTCCCCGGCTTCGGCCGCCCCGTTCTGCCTTGGCCTCCACCACGATTCACTCCGGTGAGGCCATCTCCAGCGCCCTAATCACGTCAACTACGCCCTCATGCTACCGCAAGCCTAACCCCCTCCTCAATTTCATCTCCGCAGCACTCTCCGACGAGACCCACGACTGCCCGAACCGCCGTCCGCCGGAGCTAGGGCAGCCGTCGACACAGTACTCGCCGGCGACCACCACCACCTCCCACAGACGCGGAATGGCGCCCTGATCACGGAGGTACACTCCGATCTCCCTGCCTTTCCGTGGATCGCCGCCGGCGATCACCGCGGCTCTCGGGCGCCGACGAGCCCCGACCCCCCGTGTTTGAACTTTCAAACCTGACGGGTGGGACCCGCCCGTCAGCCTCTCTTTTGTTTTTTTAATCGTTTGCAGAAGGCGTACTCTAGCAAATACGCCTCCCCTCTGAACCGTTTTTTTGGACTTTTCCGGAGAGCCCCCTGGAGACTTTCTGTTTCATTACAGATGGGTCCTTGGACCAAAACTCTTATAACTTTTGATCAGAAAAGTATTTTTGATTAATTCTTTTTCTGTTCTCTTTAGATTTTTGTCTAGTTTTTTATCATATTTATTTGAAAAATATTTGGAGCACTTTTCTGTACACTCACGGTATTTACGTTGCGTACGTATTTTTTTTATACCGTAGATACCGGAGGAGGTGACGAAGCTGCAAACCTTGCACAGTTAGACTCCGACTACTCCGAACCAGGCAAGCATGTTCGAACTCTTGATATGATGAGTGTTGTTGCATGTTTGCATTTTACTACAGTCATGGCATGTTATTAGCATCACCTTGCATGATATATCTCATGCACATTATCGGAAAGTATGTTTCGGAAAGCATTATGTTGTTGGATACATATTTGCAAAGCCATGTGTTGGTATGAGGATGGGTAAGATGGCAGTGTTGTGACATGCCAGTCTTATGCCAGATTATTTGACTTCCATGTCGTCATGACACAATTCACATTCCCATTCATTCCATCCTATACTGTCACATGTTTTCCGAAAGGAATATGGCATAGTAAGTTGCAAATCGTTTTCCTGGTACACACCAAGTGGAGAGGCCGGGATGAGGGTTCCATGGCCCTGGATTAAAGCCCGTCAACCGGTCAGGGGGCATGGGTGTTTCCGGTTGGGACCGAGAGGGGGGCACCCCTTAGAGCGCGCGTATAGAAATTTGATCCCATGCTATTCGAGGTTGTGGCCTCCCCGTCTCAGAGTTTTTCTTGGACGTTGGCCAGGGTGATTCCTGGCAACGTGAGGTGAAATGGGTGTGTACTAGTTAAATGTGTTTCTACTGAAATGCCGTAAACGGAACTAGTCCTTCGTGGCTACAGAAATCCGTTGGCTGTGTTCAGTTCTTCCAAACTCTGCATAGTCTCAATCTTTCAATTATCTTGTACTTTGTTAAAGTACTATAATTATATTATCTTGTCGGGTGTTTAGCCTCAGTGACAAAACTCCGGTGGGATTTATGTGTAATAAATGCGGTTAAAAGATTATTCTTGTGGATGGACTAATCTCGTTATTTACATTTATTACAAGGCCCTGTCTGTGATGTCGCTCAGACGTCCGACGGGGGTATACTTGTTATTTACCTTTGTTATAAGCCCTGTCTGTGATGTCGCTCAAACGTCCGACGGTGGCATACCTGTTATTTACTTTTGTTATAAGCCCTGTCTGTGATGTCGCTCAGACGTCCGATGGTGGCATACCTATTATTTACTTTTGTTATAGGCCCTGTCTGTGATGTCGCTCAGACGTCCGACTGTGGTATTTCTTTTAAAACCATGTCTGTGATGTCGCTTAGACGTTTGACTGGATATTTCTTTTAAAGCCCTTTATGTGATGTCGCCCAGACGTCCGACTGTGGCATTTCTTTTCAAGCCCTTTATGTGATGTCGCCCAGACGTCCGACTGTGGCATTTCTTTTAAAGCCCTTTATGGGATGTCGCCCAGACGTCCGACTGTGGCATTTCTTTAAGCCCTTTATGTGGTGTCGCTTAGACGCCCGACTGCGGCATGCATTTTATTTGTTTACCCTTCGAGGTGTCGCTCCAGACACCTGATCGGTTTTTTTTAGCTATTTATTTTATTTATCAAGTCCTGAAAATCTTACCATTGTTACATGAGCATCATCCTTATTCATGACGCATTCATGCATTCATTGATTATATCTTTTGTTCGAACTGTCTTGCGAGTACTTTCAAGTACTCACCTGGCTTGTTGGTTTGGCCAGATGCTAATGAAGGCGATCTCTTGGATGACGAGTTTGATAGCGAGTCCGACGCCTAGAGGAGTCCCAGTCAGTCCCGTGCGATCCTGTCTTGATCATTGTATTATCCACTTCCGCAACCCCAAATAAATTCATCAAGCCTCACCTCGACGCTCGATGTACTGCAAGTAGAAGTCAAGTTATCCACCACCGCTTTTCCCTTGAGCTAGTAGCATGCCACCCCACCCCTGTGTCATATACGCCCATATGTACAATATCGGCGAGTCCGTAATAATTTGTTGAGCAACCTCAGCTCAACCCTGTAATATATTTGATGCTACTGGTTCTCTGTTTATCAAGCTTTTGTCTACCAGAAAGGATGACTTTTCCTATACTGGGATTTACAGATTGGTTTTCTCAATAAATATTTTTATTGAAAAACCGGTCGTGACAGACTTGGTATCAGAGCCAGGCTGACTGTAGGAAGCCACTAGGTGCAATCGCCACTGCTCGTCGTCTGCCTACCACAGAAGAATTTAACCAGGCTATTGCACCCACTCCCGTCCGCGCTGCACCACTTGTTGCACCCACGCCCGTCCGCTCTACACCTTTGGTTGCACCCACTCACATACATACTACCCCACCTATTCCACCCACTCATATTCGTGTTATTCCGCCTAAGGCACCTGCTCCATCAGCTCAGCACAACATTTCTCGTCTGGAACCTATTAGCGAGGAGGAAGTTGATTCTCCAGCGTCTCTGCGTCTCACCCTCGGCAGGCCAAGGGAGATCCTCATCGGCGGAACAGTGGCCATGGCGAGAAAAGGAGCACGGGAGCAAGGGGAGAGGAGGCAGGGGCTCACGGCGAGTCGGTTGGAGCAGAGGACGAGCTCGGGGGAGGTCGGACAGCGACGTAGCAAAGCCAGCGATCTCGGGCGGCCGGAGATGGGGGAGATGGTGTGGGCGGCGATGCAGGGCTCCCGACGTTGTCTTGGAGTCGTCCGAGCTTGCGTGGGTTGGCGGAGAGGTAGTTGGAGTCTGGGCGGAGCTCGGGGACATGGCCACGGGCAAGGGGACGACAGTGGTCGCGGTGGCAGCAAGCGGCGGCGACGGCAACGCTCGGTTGTGCCTGCGAGAGGGACAAGGGAGGGGATGAGCACGGGGGAGGAGTGAGAGGGGCCCGGGGTGGTGCGTGGCATCGTCCAAAGGGGTCGGGGAGGCCAACCAAGCTGGAGGTGGCGCGCGCGTGTGCGCGCACGGCGGGCACACGCCCTCCTACCCACTCGCAAGAGGTTGAAGACGGTGGAGGGCCTGGTGGGCTGGGCCAGCAGTGCCAGGCCAGGTGGGCTACAGGTAAGCCAGGTAAGTTCTCTCTCTTCTCTCTTTGCTAATTTGTTTCTGTTTTCTATTTATTTTGATCTGTTCTGAATTAGTAAAAATACTAACTCATTTTGTAAAATCCTGGAAATAATTTTGGGCACTATTTGAAATATATGCAACATCCCTCATTTAGTTTAAGAATTATTTGAGCATTTAAATTATTTATAGCATTTAAATGCCCAAATTTAAATACTTTATGAATTATTTCGAAAATCCAAAATGGACCTAGAAATATGTGCACCGTTTTTGGCAGAGGTTTTAAACAAATCCAAAAATGATGAACTTTTCTGAAGAGCATTTTGGGTTCATTGATAATATTTTTATTTGAACCTAGTTGATTTGATCCGGTGCTAGGGTTTGAGCAATCCCCATTTCAACTTTCAAATAAATTTAGACATGATGCAACAACCAATCTAGTCCAAGTGCATAACAAGGCTAGGGATGTGACACCGCCGCCTCAGAGGGCTCCACCGCCTCAGCAACAGTGGAAGAGAGGCGTCGCAGCTACGTCAGCTAGCGGTACAATAGGAGGTGAGAAATTTAGATATGGTCAAAGCCTCAAGCCTCTTCCAAGGTTGCCTTACCACCTGACTGGCGAGGAAAACAAAGATGAAGTGCAAGCCCAATGAGGGCCCATTTTGGACCGAAACCGCCCCCGCCGCCAAAGGAGATCATACCTGAGCATGGCATACAACACTTTATTAATAATGCTCAACCAGCTGTCAAGCATAGGGACTCAGACTATGAGCGCTCTATCAAGAAGTCATATCAAGCACACAAAAAGGAGTCGAGCTCAAGCCAAGCAGCTGGCAAAAAATGCGGGAAAACTGTTCCCCAGCTGGGAGAACAGGTAGTGCAATCGATCCCTCGCTGCAAACACATGTGAATACCGCCGATCAGCAGCTGGTAATAACTGATGATCATAGAAGGCAGGCTAAAGAGGCCGGTGTCACTGTAGAACAACTCCTAGGCATCAAGGACTTCGAAATGTTTACATATGAGCAACTAAAATGGAAATATGTCCGCGGCCAACCGATGGTCAAGCCTGAGCAGATCCCGCTTCTATCAACGAGAATGTATGAATTGCATCAATGGTAACTGGGAGAAGTAAAGACTATCGATCGCGAGTCCTTCATGGTGAATGTCGAGGCAGAGTATTACTACCATAAAAAAGATTTGCGGGTTGAGTTTCAAGAAATGTTTTAGTTTTTCAATCAAGACGCACTCGACAAATCTATCGCCAGCTGCTATTGTCTGTAAGTGATTTCTTTCTGTAATTTAAGTCTCTAGCTAGTTGTAGTGCGCGTTCATTACCTTTAATTATCCTCACTATATATTCTTTTCTGTGATATAATGCAGAATGAAGATGTATAAAATGAAAAGATTTGGACGCTATGGCATTGGCTTCATTGACCCAAATACCATTAATCAAGAGACATGGTCACGTGAATGGGATCGAAAAGAAAAACAGAAAAGCTTGCTAGAGTTCTTGGTGCGACTAAATACCCAACCAGAAGTACTACTTGCTTACAACTTCGGGTGAGTGACACTGTCTTGTACTACAAATTCTGTTTTTGCTTACTAGATGTTAATAAGTGTAGTTGATGAGTTATGCACATGCCCGCTTAATTATACAAACGTGTACCCATGTAGTTTTCACTGGATCCTGCTAATCATTGAAGTTGACGAGGGAAAATTTCAAGTACTGGACTCACTACTTAAAGAGGTTAAGGACTACGCAATCGTGAGGGGGATGGTCGACATGCAATTTCAATCATTATCGAACTATATGTCGGCCTCATTAGTTCATTTTCTGATATCAACTAATTAATAACTCCTTTATTCATTTTCTTTGCCAGCGGGCAGGGCTTGGGAAAAGTTCATCAAACAGGTTGAAGGACCATGGAAACAAAATCTGAAATGGTGTCGACCCAAGGTAATTAATTAAGTAGTACTAGCTAGCTAGCATCTCTTTAATTCTAGTTTCACTGCCATTATCATGCTTGATTAATTATTAGCTGATTGAATTCTATTCTCGTAAAGGCCCTGAAGCAGGCACCGGGGAATAATTTATGTGCACACTACGTCTGCGAGAACATTCGCATGAGGACGTTCGAAAGGAGCAGAAATGATAGACTCCAATGGGCACATTTGCCAGAATACTATTCACAATTGTTACATCATTATCTAATATATACACACACAACTAATACATGCATATTGATATGCTTCTTTAAAAATGAGGGAGATGCGGGATCAGCTCCTACCAGAGGATCGCGTACAAGCGATTCAAGAGGAAATAGTGGGATTTTTGCTCGACCAGGTCATAGATCCCAAAGGAGAATTCCATTACAAGTTGTAATGCCACCATGTAATGATAGGCAAATTGTAGGAGAAATTGTATATACCAAATTGTGTGTGTGTGTATATATATATATATATATATATATATATATATATGTATGTGAACGGTCGTGCGAGAAATTCGATAATATATATAAGATCGGTTCTATGAGAAATTCCATTCATATATATGCATAAAGTGTACAATATGTAGTAGCGTAAAATATGTTTGAAATGAAAAAGAATTAAATGGAAAACACAAAATTAAAAGGAAAAAACAAACCATAAACCCATAAACCCCTAAACCTTTTAGTCCCAGTTGGTGTAACCAACCGAGACTAAAGGCCCCGAGCCCCCGGCGCAGGCTCAGCAACGTGGTGGGCCTTTGGTCCCGGTTCGTGATGAACCGGCACTAAAGGGGGCTCTCGACGGGTGCAATCTAAGTGACTTGGGCTATGATGGTGACACTTTCACTTGGTGGAATAACTGTACCGATGCCGCAGGATACATATGTGGCCGCCTTGACCGTGCGGCTGCTAATATTGAGTGGTGGTTGTGTAAAGATTCCTATTCCTAAGTGACTAGCTACCTTAGGGCATCTCCAATGGAAACCCGCAAAAAACCTTCAGTATCCGTCCACAGACAGGGGACCAATTCACGGACATGGATGCGGGAGGCGACCATCCAACGCTAGTTGCATACATTTCAAACTATTTTTCAACAAAATGAATGAAATTCATGCAAACACGGGCGGATTCAATACAAAATTGACGGATTTCATGCAAACACGATGGATTTAACTTTTCGAGCATTTAGAACAAAAAAAGACCCGCCCCTAAACCTATCCTACAGCGGCGGCGCCCGGCGTCCAAGCCCATGTCGTCCTCCTTCCGCCATCTCCATGAGCACCGGTGATAAGACCGATGAAGTGAAGGTGCTGTTTCTGACAAGGAAGAGTAGAACACGGGAGACGGACTGGCCCACACGGGACACAAGGCACCGCCGCCTCCCTTGGCCTACTAATCCTCGAAGCAGTCCATGACCTGTCCATCGCTGGTGGACTTGAGGTCCACGATGAAAATGGTGGTGCGGTGCTGTCTTCGTCCCACCGGGCTGGCTAATGGTTCGTCGGTGGCGTGTAGGAGGCACAACTGGCGTTCTTATCCTCCGCGATCGCCTGAAGTTGCGCCTCCGCGGCGGCCGCTTCCTGGCGAGCGATGGCTTGAGCATTGACGGCATCATAGATGGCATGCTGCTCCGTCGCCAAGTTGGGGTTAGCCGCAGCCATGGCCGCCATGGCCTCCTCGCTCGCTCGCTCACTGTAGATCTAGCTCCGCCAGCCGGTGCTGCTCCAGGAGGAACAAGTTGTACCGTTATTCCTCCTGCGCCTGCTGGAACACCGACAAAGGCATTAATGTATGCTCCACCTCCGCCATGGCAGCATTGAATTGCCCCTATGCCTGCTCCATGATGAAGCTAGTGTGCACAGGAGGCGCGGGAGCCGGGGTGGAGTCGTCGGATCCCGTCTCCGTCGTGGTGTCATCCTCGTCATTTGAGACCTCGGGCGAGCTGGCCGGCAAGCCGGACTCGGTCCGCCTGGCACGACGGCTATGCCAGACAGCGGCAAGGGAGGCCACCACGTGCTTCATATCTGGCGATCGCGTGGTGACGGTTTTGTTTTGCCCGGCGATCACGGAGGCGATCGGACTCCTTCCTGGCTTCCCCGCCGACTGTGGTCGTCTCTCGATATCATCGCCGGTCCTGGCCTCTGGGATCCCGTTCCAACGAGCGCGGGCTCGCTGTGCGACTCCTCCGTCCCCACTAAAGGTCTTTCTCGTGTCTCCCAGGGCACAGGATCGTAAAACACACACCTAGGGTTTCCAGGTCCGGCTTTTGCTAGTCGCCGCCATGGAGAGAGTGGAGGGTTTGATGGAGAAGTTGTAGCTCTCAGAGAAGGAACGGCAGGGGGTGAAGATCCATTGGGCGTCCAAGGAGAAGAAGGCGTATAGGGAGATCCAAGCTGTGGGGAAGGTTCTGTCGGAGAGACCGGCGCACCCCGACGCGATCTGCTTATCGTTGGGCTGCTGCTGGTGCCCGCTGAAGGGGTGGATTGCAAGGAGTTGGGGGACAATGTTTTTCTCTTCACCTTCAAGCAGGAGTTGGGGAAACACAAGGCGTTGGAGGACGGCCCATGGATGTTTGACAATGATCTGGTGGTGATGATGGACTTTGTGCCAAGCAAGCGGATTGATCAGTATGTGTTTGAGGAGGTGCCAATTTGGTTCAGGGTGTTTGGGTTGCCGTTAGGAAAGATGGATGAAGACACGGCGGAGGACATTGGAAATCTAGTGGGGAAGTTTGTGGAGATGGATACAGGGGTAGATGCGTCGGCCATGGGCAGGTTCTTGTGGATAAAGGTGCGGTTGCCAATCAACAAGCCTCTAATGAGGGGCGTCTATCTGGATGGGGAGGCGGAGAGTGATGAAGAGAACAGTGTCAAGCAGATTTTGGGTGAGGAGGAGTGTCGGTGTCAAAACCGGCGGATCTCGGGTAGGGGGTCCCGAACTGTGCGTCTAGGCGGATGGTAACAGGAGACAAGGGACACGATGTTTTACCCAGGTTCGGGCCCTCTTGATGGAGGTAAAACCCTACATCCTGCTTGATTAATATTGATGATGTATGTATTACAAGAGTAGATCTACCACGAGATCAAGGAGGCTAAACCCTAGAAGCTAGCCTATGGTATGATTGTTGTTCGTCCTACGGACTAAAGCCATCCGGTTTATATAGACACCGGAGAGGGCTAGGGTTACACAGAGTCGGTTACAATGGTAGGAGATCTACATATCCGTATTGCCAAGCTTGCCTTCCACGCCAAGGAAAGTCCCATCCGGACACGGGACGAAGTCTTCAATCTTGTATCTTCATAGTCTTGGAGTCCGGCTATCCGGACACCCCCTAGTCCCGGACTCCCTCAGTAGCCCCTGAACCAGGCTTCAATGACGACGAGTCCGACGCGCATATTGTCTTCGGCATTGCAAGGCGGGTTCCTTCTCCGAATAATTTATAGAAGATTGTGAACACCAGGATAGTGTCCGGCTCTGCAAAATAAATTCCACGCACCACCGTAGAGAGAATAATATTTACACAAGTTCAATCTACTGACGTATTTTGTGGCGTGACGTCATACCACTACCAAGCCTTTACCAGAATTGTTTTTATTGTACCACCTCAGCGCGTTTACCGGAGCGGTTTCCTTGGCACGTCTTGTTGAAGCAGAGATCGTGTTCCCCTTATTTCGGGATTCTCATCAATACGGACGTGGGTAACCCAACCGCGCCCGTTGCCACGCCCCCTCCATCGATGGCAGGTTCCAAACGCTCACGGGGACGGCTCTTGGTATTCTCCCACTTTATAATGAGACCAAGGCCCGTTCTTTTTCTTCAATCCTCAATTGAATCCGCCCCTCGCCCCGAGTTCCAACACCCCAGGCTCCAGATTCGGGTACTTTCGACTTTCGACAATGTCCGGCTCCGACCTACGAGGCCGGTGGATGCCCTCCTCCGTCACGGAAGAGGACGTGCTAAAGCTGAGAGACGCCAGGTACTTAACCTACGAGATTTTGCATAGGTTGCCTGCCCGAGGGCAAGTTATTCATGCTCCCGAGCCCGGCGAGAGTGTCGTGTTCGTGTCTCACCTCTGTCGGGGTTTAGGCTTCCCAATGGATCCCTTCGTGAGGGGGCTCATGTTTTACTATGGGCTGGAATTCCACGACTTGGCTCCGGAGTCCATCCTCCACATCTCATCATTCATTGTTGTCTGCGAAGCCTTCCTCCGCACTACCCCTCACTTTGGCTTGTGGCTCAAAACCTTCAATGTGGAGCCGAAGATGATTGAGGGGCGTCAGGCAGAGTGCGGCGTGGCGGTTATAAGCAAGAGGGCCGATGCTCCATGGCCCGAGGGCTCTTTTCAGGAGGAGCTCGGCTTGTGGCAACAGGAGTGGTTCTATATCACCGCTCCCAGGGGTAGCAGGCAGAGGCCGCCGCCCGCCTTCCGCTCGGGCCCTCCACAACGGCTGACGTCATGGGTCAACAAGGGGCTTGACTGGGGGCCGTCCAAAGACGTACCCCTGTTGCAGGACCGGATTCAAGGCCTCCAAGAAAGGGAGATCAATCTGGTCGTAGTGGCACAGGTTATGCTGATTCGGCGCTTCTGCCCTGCAAACGTCGCCCCCTCCGCCTGTGGGAATTTAATACGGAGGGGCCACGAGCTCTCCAACACTTCATGGGTTTGACACCTGCGGAGATGTACAAACTGTTCTTCGGATCACAAGAGATGCGTCCGGACTTGACCGAGGACGCCGGCCTAAGCTGCAATCGCCCGGATACTCAAGTAAGTAGCCCTGTGTCCGGACATATTGTCCATTTATTTATCATGGGTTTGCCTTTTAACCAGCTATCCCTTGGACAGGAGTGGATAGCGCAAGCAAAACTGATACGGTGTCCGGCCCCCCTCCCTGAGACCACGCCGGATCCCGTGTTAGTCAAAATGTTGGAGGTTGCGCCTTCGGAGGAGGGCGAAGGGGGGCACAGGGAAACTACCACCTCTTCCAAGGAGGCTTTCAATAAGGGGGGAATCGAGAATCCCTCCTTCCAGGGGGAGAAGAGGACCGCTTCCGAAGACCCGGAGGCCAAGGCCTCAAAGCGGGGAAAGAAATCTGCGCCGGAAGGTCCTGTGCCGGGAAGAGCCCCGGCCGCATAGTCTCCCCAGAGGAATCAGCCCTCCAGCAAGCCGTAAGTAAAAAGGGGGGAATTTTGTAATAGGGGACACCCCTGCTTTATTTCTAAAGGTAACTGAAGTTTTCACCTTGTAGTTCGGATCTCAGCCCATCTCAGCAGTGCTCATCTTCGGGGGACCTTCGTCCGGAGATGATGGAGAGCGAAACGCCTCCATCTGCCGCCCCGTCGGGCGGGGCGGACGACCCTGAGGTGTCGTCACGGAGGGTCTTCCCGAGTCCGGCGGGGCCGGGGAGTTCGGCACCCATTGGAGTACGGCCGGTGGAGCTGCAGGATTTGCTCAAGAGGGCGTCTATCTCAGAAGATCACCGCACATTAATGAGTATGGTGATTGAAAGGATCTCATCCGCCGAGAGCGAGTTGTATGAGGCCGTCGGAAGTTTGCTGACGGGGTTTGAGGTACGCAAAAAATGACATACCTTTTGACAATTTTGCACATGGAGTGCGCCCTGTATAGATAGTAGCCCCTGAGACTTGGTATGTTGTCGAAAGCGACAGCGTGCCGAGGATCATAATCTCAGTTATAGATTGTCGCCTTTCCTATGCAGGTGGTGGAACGTTCGGTGGCCAGCCGGACTGATGGAGTTGCCGAGCTGAAGAGGCAACTCGACGTTGCGGATGCGGACATCGCGCTGGTCAATAAACGACTTAATGAGTCACAAGGTAGGTGGTTGCTCTGCGGTCGCCTAGTAAGGGAGCTGATGCCCGTTCCATACAATTTGTATGCTTGATGCAGATGGTGCCGCTGCTGTGGAAGACCTTCGAGCAGAGCTTGCTCGAGCCAAGGAGCAAGCCAGGAAAAGTGATGCGGCTGCCTCGAAGGCAGCGGAAGAGCTAAAAGCCGAAAAGGCTGCTCACTGCCGAAGCAGGGAGGAGATGGCCGGAATGGCCGTGAAATTAAAAGATGCTACCGACTGCTATGAGGTTCTTGAAAGAGAACGCCGAGCGGAGCAAGAGGACCTGAAGAAGGCCACCGCCGAAGCCAAGGATGCCCGTAGTGCGAAGCGGGCTATGAAGGAGGAACTGCGTCAGGCCGGAGATATTGCGGCTGGAAAGCCCTTTCTGCTGCGTAGGAAGTTCACGGATCCGAAGTATGCTCAGTTGGGCCGGTTGTGTGGTGCGGAGGATCCTTATTTGGATTTGGCGGCGAGTGCGGCGGACGCAGTCGTGCACTTCCGAAGCCAGAAGGATCACGAAATGGAAGAGCTTTTCTGGTCTCAATTCCATAGTCTGGAGCGTCCACTACCGTTGAGTGATCGGCTGGCTGAGTGGGCTGAGCTGAATAGATTGTCCGGACTTGCCATGACGGATGTGGTTGCTCATCTGTGGCCGGAAAGGACCAAGCCTGAGAGTTATTTTGGCTTGTTGCAGCAATTCCTTGGGGCGGTGCCGCATATTAAGGCGATGAAGCGGTCGGCATGCATAGAGGGTGCACGGATGGCTCTCGCCCGTGTTAAGATGTACTGGGCGGAGATGGATGCCACCGATGTTGCATCCCAGGGTTCGTACAAAAGCCGATTACCCGCCGAGCACTATTTTGAGGAAGTCCTGCAGGGCGCTCGTTTAATAGAGTCGCAGTGCTCGAAAGATGTTATGTTTAAATGACATGTATGATTTCATCATGTTTATAATGTAACGGCTTTTTATACTTGTGCGTTCAATTATTAACTATCTCCTGTGCGGCCGTATATGTATGGATAACCTGAAAGATGGCAGTCTTTGGCTTCAGCCCCCACACACATGGTGCGGGGGTGTTTGCAAAAAAAAGTGCTTTTTCACACTTAATCCAACGTCTTGGTCCTTTGAAGGAGGTGATAGCATAGCAAACTAGGCAACCGGACTATAATGCTTTATCACTTTCACTTAGCCATAGGAGCTCGATGGTGGGGCTACTATATAGCCCCTAGAGGCACCGCGCTCTCCGAACTCAGGGCGCGTATGTGCCTGACCGGGAAGTGGTCCTTCGTCAAAGCGGAGGGATTCTAGACATTCCAGTAGTCGATCGAGTGGTTGACCAGTCTCTTGCTATATCATGACAGTCAGTTTTTGGCTTTCTCTACTGAGGTGCTCGCCCGGCCTAACCGGGGCCCAATCGCAGTAGTTCTCCAGGTGCCGCTTTAGCCGATGGAGCGGAACGTAAGGCAGCAAAACACAGGAGCCGGGCAAACCAAACATTTGACCAAAGACATGATTCAGAGCTGATGCATATAAGGCCTAACTCGAGACGCCGAACACTCCCTGAGGTGTTCGATCTTTATGATACTGGGCAAAACAATGCCCTAAGCCCCTAGTGTCCAGGTACAGGCGGGAACTTCTGACGCGGCCGATGCCAAAACGCCAGCCTCCTCCTCGGTTATGGTAGGAAACCAGGGGATGTGTATCAACAAGAGACAGTAAGAAAGGTTTACGCAGGGTCTTAATCTGAAAAGAATCCTTGCAACGGGTCCCTGCTGCACGTCTGCGCCTGTGTCTCCGTTGTGCTGTATCCTGGACGGGTGTAGCATGTGCTTCATCTGTAAAAGAGAAGAACTTAGTTTGGAAGAAATATCGTGCAAAAGATGTATTTAAAATAAAGTATGATTTGGAAGATGAATAAAGTTGAGCTTTATTGGCTCTCATCGTTTATACGCGCGGCCCTTTGTAAAGAGGTATGCGGCTGGGAAGCCCCTTCTTTATTTACGCCGGACTCGCCTAACCGTGTCCGAGGTCTGAATGACCTGTTTTTAGGGGCTTTGACCTGCAAGGTCGGTTTAGTGTGTGGCTGTCAAGGCAGTCTCACGTTCTCCGTGGTCGAGGAACACTCGGAGTTACCCTTTAATGAGATTATGCCGTGTGGACCGGGCATTTTAAGCGTAAGAAACACATAATGTGGTATTGCGTTAAAGCGGGCGAAAGCTTCGCGTCCCAGTAGTGCTTGATGGCCACTTTTAAATGGGGCGATATGGAAAGTGAGCTTTTTGCAACGGAGGCTGTCGGATGAACCGAACACAACCTCTAGTAGTACAGAGCCTGTACAATTGGCGTAAAGGTCTGGCGTCACTCCTTTGAAGGAAGTGCTGCTACGGCGAATTTTGGTAGGGTCTATCCCCATTCTGCAGACGGTGTCCTGGTATAGCAGGTGCCGCACTATGTTTTCATGTTATCACATGAAGTGAGTTCACTATTTTGTCTTCTAGTGGGAAAGTCTTCTGTTTTCCGGCGTGCTGCTTGTGGGGTTCGTCGTCGTCTTCGCTTGGTGTGTCGAGCCCCTTGCGTTCGGCGTTAAGTCGGTCGGACTGCTTGAAGACCCAACAATCTCTGTGGGTATGGTTTGCAGGCTTCCCGGGGGTACTATGTATTTGACATAGCCTATCCAGAATTTTGTTTAGGTTGGATAGCTCGTCACTGTTGTCCTTGAGGGGCAGTGTTTTATTATTCGGCCGAGAGCTTTTGAATCCGGCATTGACCGCCGTGCTATTTGGGCCATTTTCCTTATTCTGGCGCTGATCTTTTCTGCGTCGTGATTTCCCATTTCCATCCCTGACTTCGGATGTACTCGGGTCGCTGGTGCTGCATCTAGCCAGCCAGCTGTCTTCCCCGCGCAAAAGCGGGTCATGAGGCTTGTTAGTGTGGCCATTGTTCTTGGTTTTTTCTGGCCGAGGTGTCTGGCGAGCCATTCGTCTCAGACGTTGTGCTTAAAGGCTGCTAAGGCTTCGGCATCCGGACAGTCGACTATTTGGTTCTTTTTGGTGAGGAACCTGTTCCAGAATTTTCGTGCTGACTCTCCGGGCTGTTGAGTTATGTGACTTAAATCGTCTGCATCCGGAGGGCGGACATAAGTCCCCTGAAAATTTGCTTGGAACGCATCCTCGAGCTCTTCCCAACTTCCAATGGTATTTTCTGGGAGGCTTTTGAGCCAATGGCGAGCTGGCCCTTTGAGCTTGAGGGGTAGGTATTTTATGGCATGGAGATCGTCTCCTCTGGCCATATGTATGTGTAGGATATAATCCTCAATTCAGACTCCGGGGTCTGTTGTTCCGTCATATGCCTCTATGTTTACGGGTTTGGATCCCACTGGAAATTCATGATCCAGTACCTCATCGGTGAAACATAGTGGGTGTGCGGCGCCCCTGTATTTGGGTGTGCCGTTGTCTTCAAACACTCGGCGGGTTGTGTTGCTTCCTGGAGTCTTCTTTTTTGGCCCATAGATGGACCTGACCGGGTCATCCTTTTTGCGAGGATCTTTATGTGGACCGTGTGCCGGATTGTGTGCAGCGCCCCTTGCCGCTCTTAGCCTGTCATCTGGTCGTCTATTCGGCCAGGCGGCCTCTTTATTTTTTGACTGTGGGGGCTCTACGGCCTCCTCGTCAAATTCGGGCAACAGCTTGCGCTTCGGGTAGCTCTTTGCCCGGTGACTAGCGCCATATTTATCTGCGGTATTGAGTACTTTGCTCCATCTTATCCTGAGTGCATCCTCCGCTGTTTTGAGCTTCCGCTTTTGCTTCTTCAAACTTCTTGCAGTGGCAACGAGCCTTTTATGAAGGTTCTTATGCTCCGGTGATGTGTTCGGCGTGAGATCGTCTGGGCTCTTGTTTTTGCCGGGGATGGGTTGCTTGTCCAGTTCATCCTGTTCGGATGGTTGCTTGGTGGCATGTTCGTCGTCCATTGCTTTGCCCTGCTCTAAGGTCGGGTCAGTATGGGTGCCGTTTTTATCGAGGCCGGACTTCGGGCGGCGCTTGCGTCGCCGTTTTGGTTGTTTGTTGGGGGAGTTGTTCTTCGCCACGTCCCGTTGTTCCTCGTTAGCGCTTCCTTTTGGTGTATCCACCATGTATATGTCATATGATGAGGTGGCTTTCCAGTGGCCAGTAGGCGCTGGGTCTTGGTCGTCTCCGGCATCGTCGTCCATACCGTCGATGTCTTCGGAGTCGAAGTCTAGCATGTCGGTTAGATCGTCGACAGTGGCTACTAAGTGGGTGGTGGGTGGGCTTTGAATTTCTTCGTCGTCCGTATCCCAACCGTCCTGACCGCAGTCTGGCCAGGGCTCTCCTGATAACGAGAGATAATTTAGCGAACTCAAGATGTCGCCCAAAGGTGAGTGTTGAAAGATGTCCGCAGCGGTGGACTCCATGATCAGCGCCCAATCGAATTCGATTGGAGGGGGCGTGGGAGGTTCGGAGTCCGGCGAGGAGTCCGGCACCTCGGAGTCACGAGCTTCATGAGGGACAAGGTCAGTGTTCGGCTCTATCGCCGTAGGGGTTGCAGCCCCCGAGGCGGTGTCTAGCCATCCGTCCTCAATCTGCGCAGCCGGCTCCGAATTGAAGATCGGAGCGGACTCATGTGCGGCCTCCAGGTTACTGTCCGGCTGCAGAGCTAAGTCATGCCCGTCGTGACAGTGCGGCGCGCTCGGCTGTGGCTCGAATCCATCGAAGATCAAGTCCCCGCGGATGTCAGCCGTGAAGTTCAAACTTCCAAATCTGACCTGACGGCCAGGGGCGTAGCTTTCGATCTGCTCCAGATGGCCAAGCGAATTGGCCCGCAGTGCAAAGCCGCCGAATATGAAGATCTGTCTGGGGAGGAAGGTCTCACCCTGGATTGCATCGTTGTTGATGATCGAAGAAGCCATCGAGCCTATTGGTGACGACACAGAGGAACTCTCAATGAAAGCACCAATGTCGGTGTCAAAACCGGCGGATCTCGGGTAGGGGGTCCCGAACTGTGCGTCTAGGCGGATGGTAACAGGAGACAAGGGACACGATGTTTTACCCAGGTTCGGGCCCTCTTCATGGAGGTAAAACCCTACGTCCTGCTTGATTAATATTGATGATGTATGTATTACAAGAGTAGATCTACCACGAGATCAAGGAGGCTAAACCCTAGAAGCTAGCCTATGGTATGATTGTTGTTCGTCCTACGGACTAAAGCCATCCGGTTTATATAGACACTGGAGAGGGCTAGGGTTACACAGAGTCGGTTACAATGGTAGGAGATCTACATATCCGTATTGCCAAGCTTGCCTTCCACGCCAAGGAAAGTCCCATCCGGACACGGGACGAAGTCTTCAATCTTGTATCTTCATAGTCTTGGAGTCTGGCCGATGATGATAGTCCGGCTATCCGGACACCCCCTAGTCCAGGACTCCCTCAAGGAGGAACGGCCATTTTGTCGCTTTGAGTTCGAGTACCTACCAGATTTATGTTACATCTGTGGTATGCTAGGGCATGTTGACAAAGGGTGCTCGGTGAAACTGAAGAAGGGAGAGAAAGCACAATTTGGAAGATGGCTGAAAGCGGATATGGGTAGACGCTGGGGTGGCGAGGAAGGAAGGAACTAGAGGAATCCCTCAAATGGTAGCGGGAGTGGTTCAGGGGGGGGGGGAAGCAGGGCGTATGGGTTTGGCACGCCGGGGGCAGGACGCGTAGCGATAGTTCCTCATGGTGCAAATCTGATCACCGGCTGATCAAAGGGAACACGGGGGAGGAGGAGGATGTTACTAGCCTGATCAAGGCACCAAAGAAGGGTAGTGGTTCAGCGATCCCCAAGAAACTAAACTTTAGAGACATCCCGGAGAATGCTGACAAGACGAATGCTGAAGGGATGGGTGCTATGAAGGTGGTAGAGGTGGTGCAAGATGGGGGCAACAATGCCAATTCCATGGCTGTGGAGGAGCTAAAGGGGGGGAAGGAGATTGGGTCATCTAGTTCTGTGGAAGGAAAGAAGGGAAGGAAGGAGGGGTACACCCCAAAGATGTATAAGAAGGTTAGAAGGGAGGACAGGGCGACAGGGAGTGGCGACGGGCTTGGAGCTAGGGTACTTGGGCAAAAGAGGAATGCTGAAGGGGAGGGTGAAGATGCAGCCACTAAAAGAGGAAGAGTGATCACGGAAGGGGGGGTCCAGGAGAAGGGGCACGAGGCAAACAGCTCCACCATTTCATCGGTCGGGATGCAAGAGCAGCCCTGTCGGGCGCAATGAGGATCGTCAGCTAGAACTGTCGGGGGCTCAGGAATGGCCCGGCAGTTCGTGGCCTCTTGGATCTCAAGAGGGTGGAGGATCCCGACTTCTTGTTTTTGTGCGAGATGAGGCTGTTTGAGAAGGAGATGGAGCAGTACAGGTGGAAACTAGGGCTGGTAAACATGTGTGTGAAAAACCCGGAGGGCAGAAGCAAAGGCCTGGCTATTCTATGGAGGAGGGGTGTGAATCTGTCTCTTCGGTCAGTGGGGAGACGATATATTGATGTTGACATCACGGAGGATGACGGGATGGTGTGGAGGATCACGGGAGTGTATGGGGAGTTGCGGGCGAGTAGGAAGAAAGAAACATGGACGACACTAAATCTACTGAACCAGCAACACCAGGAGGGGCGTCCATGGATTTTCATAGGAGACTTTAATGAAATCTTGTCGAATGATGAGAAGAGGGGAGGGGTTGAACGCTCACAGGGCTGCATGGATCAATTTCGTCATGCTCTTGGCGGGTGCAAGCTGAGTGACTTGGGCTATGATGGTGACACTTTCACTTGGCGGAATAACTGTACCGATGCCGCAGGATACATATGTGGCCGCCTTGACCGTGCGGCTGCTAATATTGAGTGGTGGTTGTGAAAAGATTCCTATTCCTAAGTGACTAGCTGCCTTAGGGCATCTCCAATGGCAACCCGCAAAAAACCTTCTATATCCGTCCACGGACAGGGGATCAGTTCACGGACATGGATGCGGGAGGCAACCATCCAACGCTAGTTGCATACATTTCAAACTATTTTTCAACAAACCGAATGAAATACATGCAAACACGGGTGGATTCAATACAAAATTGACGGGTTTCATGCAAACACGACGGATTTAACTTTTCAAACATTTAGACCCAAAAAAAGACCCGCCCCTAAATCTATCCTATAGCGGCGGCGCCTGGCGTCCAAGCCCATGTCGTCCTCCTTCCGCCGTCTCCATGAGCCCCGGCGATAAGACCGATGAAGTGAAGGTGTTGTTTCCGACAAGGAAGAGTAGAACACGGGAGACGGACCGGCCCACATGGGACACAAGGCACCGCCGCCACCCTTGGCCTACTAATACTCGGAGTAGTCCGCGACATGTTCGTCGCTGGTGGACTTGAGGTCCACGATGGAAATGGTGACGCTGTCTTCGTCCCACCGGGCTGACTAATGGTCCGGCGGCAGCATGTAGGAGGCACAACTGGCGTTCTTCTCCTCCGCGATCGCCTAAAGCTGCACCTCCACAGCGGCCGCTTCCTGTCGAGGGGCGGCTTGAGCATTGACGACATCATAGATGGCATGCTGCTCCGCCGCCAAGTTGGGGTTCGCCGCGGCCATGGCCGCCACGGCCTCCTCACTAGCCCGCTCGCTGTAGATCTGGCTCCACCAGCCCGTGCTACTCCAAGAGGAACAAGTTGTACTGTTGTTACTCCTACGCCTGCTGGAACACCGACAAAGGTGTCAGTGTATGCTCCACCTCCACCATGGCGGCATTGAACTGCTCCTACGCCTGCTCCATGGTGAAGCCGGTGTGAACAAGAGGCGCGGAATCCGGGGCGGAGTCATTGGAGCCCGTCTCCCCTCGTGGTGTCATCCTCATCATTTGAGACCTCGAGCGAGCTGGCCGGCAAGCCGGCCTCGGTCTGCCTGGCATGACGGCTATACCAGACGGCGGCAAGGGCGGCCACTGCATGCTTCATCTCTGGCGACAATGTGTCCCATAGTGCTTTCCGGCTAGCGGTCATGGCGGATGCAGTGCAAGTGAGGAGGATGTGGTGGGGTTGGTGTTGTGGTGTGGTGTTAGCCGGGTGTGGCCGCCTTTATATAGCGGATTCCGGTGAGGTCAGGCATCTGGGTGCGTCAATGCGCGGCGCCGGAGTGGGTTTCTCAGTCGAGGAGCCTGCTTAATGGTGGCAGACGGACGGACAACGGCATTGAACGGGCGCGGTGGATATCCGTCATGTCCCATCCAGTCACGCGTCTCCGGCATTGAACAGGCGCGGACACCGAAGACGCATCGAGTCGACGCCCTCGGACGGCACGCCGCTTCAATGGTGGAGGCAGCGAGAGGTCGTGTCCGTCCTGAGCCGCCTTCAATGTTGAGTGGCGCGCTCTATAGCAGCATGAATGCGGGCAGCTGGCACCGGGTGGGAGTGCACGTGGGAGGAAGAGGGGTATTTGGTGGGTCAGGGCGGTCAGAAAACGGGCTTGGGATCGGTCCGGACTCCCTCAAACCACCCCCACATTTGTCTCCGGTTTGCGGGAGAAATCGCGTCTGGACCGCTCCGCGAACTGATACAGGTCGGCGTTGGATGGCTTACGTTGTCCGGACAGCCCGGTCCGGATGATTATGAGAGGTTTATGGGTCGTCTTGGAGATGCCCTTACTAGGCAGGCTGAACAGCCTGGCCGTGGCTCGTACAGATAAATTGTTAGGACATCTTCAACGTGGACCATCAAAACGCGTGCAAACATTCGGACTGATATGTCCGAACGTTGCAAATCATCCAATGCGGTACCTTATTGGTCGGTGGACGCGTTCTCTTGTCCGAAATCCCATGAACCGGATGCAAATCAGGGAAAGCTATGCAGCATTGTTACTTATTGTTTTGGCTAATGAACACTATTACTCAACCTTGGTTGGAGCAGCTCCAACGGGGCGACCAATTTTGTCCGTCCATGTCCGTTTGGGTCGTCACGGACAAAAACACCGGACGCGCCGACCCAAACACAAAATGGGTCTGCTTCGTGTCCGTGCCGACATGTCCAAGAAGGGCCGCGTGTCCCCTCGGTGTCGCCGTGGCCCGACGTGCCGGCCGCTCAACAACCACCCGTGGTCGTATTTAATGGAAGCACCTACCTCGGGCCTGCCTGGCAATGTGAGGAAGGGTTGAATGCTCGTCCTTTTTAATGGGAGTGTGCAGCAGGGCTGGCCTCATCCACTTCCATCTCCCCGTCCACATCTGGCCACGCTTGCTCCCTCGCCGGCGACCAGAAAACCCTAGCCAGCCAGCCACCAGGCATGGTTTTCTTCAGCGGGAAGGGCAATGGGAGATTCAACTCTGGCGTGAGCTCTTCCCGTGCGCTTCCTCCTCCGCCGGCTAGACGCGGATCGCCACTGCGGGAGCGGGAGCGGCTGTACATACCAGTCCAGCAAGCACGGTGACACTAGCAGTACCGTCGGCCCCTGCAGTATCCGAATGTGAACCTGTCGCACGGCTGCCATCTGGGTCCGCACCGGATCCCCATTCCGGCGGTGCCGCATTTGGCATGGGCGCAACCCAGGAGGTTTGCCACCGTCGCGAGGTCCTTATGCCGGAGCAACACGCGATGCGTGCGTACGTGCCAGCCCTCCCCAACTGCGAGTGCTGGTTTGTGCTACAGAACAAGGAGCGCTGCCACGGCATCCACGTCGACCATGACGTTCCCCCACCGCCCCCAGAGGTTTTGCCAGAGAAGGAGGAGTCCGAGGCGGCATACCAAGCCGACCTCGAGGAGGCCCTGCAACATGCACTGTGTTGACACCAGATTTTGGCACGCTCAAGAACTTATTTAAGATGACCTCAAATGGAGAAGTGATCTTCATGAAAGATTTCCGTATTGTTGATATGAACATCTTTGAAGTTTGGGTCATCACCGTCCGATTTCATCTCGAAGGCAGAAACTATGCTCAAAGTACTAAGATCTTACATTCAGAGTACAGTTTGGACGATTAAGCCCCCAATATGACCTCAAATGGAAAAATGATCTACACGGATTGTCTTCGTCTCGTCGAAACGATCGATTTTGATATAAACATCGTCCAAATTCGAGTTCGTATGCAAAAGTTAGAGCCATCGAAATAGAGCCCTGTCAGGAGGCAAAAACTGGCGCGCCCCACCACACACTCTGTCTCATGGGTAGCGCGAATAATAGCCTATTTTGCGGGACCAATTTGACCCTCAAGATTACCTCTGATCAAAACGCGTTCAACATGAAAATTGTTCGTCTTGTCGAAATGGTCAGGATTGCTTTTAGGCTCCTTTCCATCCGAGATCGTTTACCACCTCAAAAATTACTCGCAAGGTGCAGCCAGTTTAAACCGAACAGTTTTGGAAAGTTCGGACAAAACCAATCCAAACTTGACTAGGGTTTTGGACGTGAATCCAAGACTTTTCCTTGTTCCAGCCGCCTCTTATTTATCTAAGGGTGACGGCCGATTGAACAACACACAATCGACAAAATCATCTACCACTTTTTATCTTTTATCTTTTCTCCTTAACCCTAGTTCTTCTTCTTCCTCGTTCTTTGTCTGTTCTTCATTGCAGGGCGGCAAACCTCGAGGCCCTAGGGGCGATCAGGTCGAACTAGGGCAGCCCATAGCCGCCGCGCACTGACGGGGTCCCTCCCGGGCGTGTGGGGTTTCGGGTCCTCAAAAGCGCCCGCCGGATTGTCTTGCGTACCGCACTTCCTGTGGGTCTCCTTCGACGTGAGCTGCGGTGCATCACCCCCGGCGTCGAGGGTACACGGTGACGTGTTTGTGTGCGAACACACTTTTTGGCGACTCCGCTGGGGACGAAGCTTTGAACGGTCTCCGGCCTGTTCTTGCTACGAAGAGATCATTATCTAGGGTTTGCAATCTACAAAGGTAATATGGACACCCAATTCCCCTTTGTAGATGCAAATAGTTCATATGTTGTTGCTACATCGCCTAATGAGCATAATGTATCGGCTACCCTAGTTTTATTAATCATACATCTAATTATGCGCAAGGGCCGATGCAAAATAATCTTCATACTTCAAATTCTTATGATTTTAGCAACGTACAACATATGTATCCTAACTCTCATGCATCGGCAACCCCACAAATCCATATGCCGATGAACAACATGATGAGTTTGGTTAATCAAGTTGAGACACCCCATGTAGGAACTTCCAATAGGATGCAACAAAGTGTTTCAAGTTTTTATTCATCGGCAAATAACTTGCAGTTTGTTAATCCAAATGTGTCGGTGGATAGGGGAATCGGCCATGCTACTACTAGTTATTCGGCCAATTACCCTCAAACGTCATATGCTACACCTCATGCTACTAATTTTCTGGCACCATACGCAACTGTTGATGTCCATAATTCGGCTCCGCACCTTCATGGTCATGGCCGAATAAGTGAAACTTCTACAGGAGCACAAATGCCTTCACCTACTACCGTGGCATATCATGCCCCCCCAACACAATTACAGAATTTCGGTGACATATCATTACCGAAAGAGTCTAAAAGTGTCGGGGGCAATTCTATCCAGATTGGGTCATTAAGAAAAATCTTACGTCTTTTTGGGACGAATGCAATGTTGTTCTACATGAATTAATAAAAGAGGGAAGGCCTATTAATTCTACTGCAATCCAAGCTAGATTATGCCAAAAAGAGAAAGCATTGGGTGTGGATAGAATTGTCAAAAAAGGTGGTGATTCGGATAACAAAGTTAATTCGGCTATTGAAAAGAGCGAATAAAATATTACGTACGCCGAATCTTTTCTAGAAAAACAGGACGACAAGGTGTTGGGGAGCTATTCGAAAGAGGAACAACATATCGTTCAAGTAACACAACCATCATGCTCTCCCAACGTGTTTGAAAAGGTATGTCTAGCAAGTGATTTACCTATCTTTAGATTTGGTCGCAACTTTATTGTTGATGCTTCTATAGGAAAAATTCTCATAAGTAATTTTGAAAGACCAATGAAGATGGGAAATTTACTTGTTAGCAATAAAACTGTTATAGAGCATATCGGTCAACCTATTGTGCCATTTATAAAGACCGATAGTGATCTATTATTGCAGTCAAAGTTTTCCCCATTGCTTTATCAAAATTTCATATCTAATTGGGTAGCTTTGCTTGTTTCATACTTGGTTTGCACTTGGTCTCAATTGATACATGTGTATTCTAACTATTTTCGTTTCAGAAATTTAAAGCCGAGGTCAAATTCTTTTGAGAAATCCAATGCTAATATAATATCTTATCCAAATACATCGGATATAGAGTGCAAAACACATTGCATAGCCGAATGGGGAGATTCCAAATCTGAACCATTCGTTTGCTTACCTCCAAAGCCGTTCTCACAGCAAGACCAGCTAAACAATAAGAAGTATACCTTCAATTCAAGCATGTGTGATCAAATATTTGATTTGTTGCTGGAAAATAATTACATTCGAATTCTTGATCACCATGTTAAGCCATCAATTCAAGGACGAATGTATTGTAAGTTGCATGATTCGTCCAAGCATAATTTTGAGGATTGCAACATGTTTCATCAAATAGTTAAATCGGCCATTGAAAAAGGACGATTGAAGTTTGTTGAAACACCAAGAGATGACCAGTCTATTCTGATTGGTCACGATGGCAAAAAGTTTTTGAATCGGCTGCTTCAAGCCGATCCATTTAAAGAGAATGTAAAAGCTGCAGGTGATGGGATCAAGTTTTCAAGTAAAGAAGTTGTTGAAGAGCATAACGAACATAATCTTGAGGGCGAGAATTTCATCAAAGCTACAATGGAGACGCCAAGGACTAGGGGCAGCAAGCAAACCCGATGATCGATGAAAGCAAACCAAAAGAAAAGAAAGGCCAAAATAAGCGCAAGTGTAAGAGATCAAAAATCACCTTCGCTGAACTATTGGATAAATATCAAAAGAAGAGTGAAGAGAAGAATACTTATCGGTCAAATCATGCAAAGAAACCAAGATCACCCTCAAGGTGCAAATATGAGGATTGGTATTGGCAAAGTGAGAATTTTAATGCAACATATTCATATCCTTATTTTGGGCCGCCAATGCCAATGCCGTGGATGCCTCCCTATGCTCATATAGATTCATATTCATCATGGGACAGGTATGATACAAAGGCAGATTCTCCATCTTATTTAGACCATCTCACCAATATTATGCAGCTCCGAGAAGATCTACATTTGAACAGTCACATGTTAAAGACCGTTTCAATCATAAGGAATCGGTCCAGAGCTCAAGGAAGAAGAAAGAGGTGGTAAAGCAAGTTTACCGCGTGAAAAGAGATGGTCGTAAGTGTGCTACTTCAGATTTGATCTCAAATAACAAAGATCCAATTAAAGTGTTTACATTGGCTACAAAAGGCAAAGAAGTGAAGCAATCAATTGATAAAAATCAAAGCGTCAAATCTGAAGAAGAGAAGTGGAGAGTGCACAAGGCCGAAAAGGAATTGCCATTGGTCAAAACGGAATCACAACCGAGATGCCCACTCGGCTTATCATATTGGCAAAAGAAGAAATTACAAAAAATAGTGCACAAAAACATGAAGAAAGAAACATGGCATGGGTTCCTAAAGGAAGTACTCAAAATAAGAATTATGTGAAAGCATCCATTACACGACATGCGGCAAAGGTGAAGAAGGAAAAGAGTGAAAACTATGAAGGACCAAGCCAAAGGTTTCAACATCTTCGGTCTACACATTATCCATATTCTTCAACTATGCAATTGACACCTATGCCATGCAATTCGTCATCAGGTATGATTGGTAACCCTCAATGGGCTTATTTTAATCCATGGATGCCATATAATTTCTTACATCATGAAAGGGTATTACCAAGTCACTATACATTTGGTTAGCTACAAGTTTGTTGCTAATCCAAAGGGCCAAAATACTTGATTTGACATTTCGTTTGTTTGTTTCGCCTATATGTGCTTTGAACGAAGTTTACATGGTAATGGCCAATATTTACCTATCGTCCTAAAGTATGTCAATGCATGGCCGGTGTAGTATTCTAACATCGTCCTTAGTTCGAATGGAGAGCGAGACAAGTACTATGGAGATTATGTTTTGATTGTTGAATTCATAACAATGGCCACAGTGTTGGTGTTGTTTATATATCTCCATATAGTGTTGTTCTGTGAAGCCTCATGCCTCTTAAAATATTTATTGCACAATAATCAAAGCCAAATACGCAATGTTATTCGGTTTGGAACTTTTTCCATATGTGCTAAACATATTGAGGCTTTTGGTGATTCGTTATGAGTAGTGCAACAAATATTCAAGGGTTATCAGTGTATTGACGAATCACTTATAGTTTATCTTGGGGAATGTCTAGATGCAAAATTTACCTTGGGTTGCTTTAAAATTGTTCATATATCTAGACATGATAATTTGAAAGAGTTGACAGAGCAAGCATCCGGCTACTATGTTAACCATGGTGTATTGTATTTCTATCAATAGCCGATGCTAGGTTTTGTCAACATAGGTAAGGCCGAACCGAAGCCCTCCGTTTCGGCCACTAATGAAACTTTTATGCGGGCGAAGTAAGGATTGGAGGAAGTTCATTCTTAATTATCTGCAAACTCCTAGCGAAAGAGTGAACAGTATGGTTCGGTGGATGGTTTTGATCTATGAAACCTTATCACATGATTGTTATTGAAGTTGGGAAAGTTTCACCCAAACTTGCATCGAAATATTCACACAAGCAATGGCCGATATAAACTTATCGTCCTAAGCATTGAGAAATAAGAGATCCCGTCACTCCCGGACGCTCTCATAGCTCACGCGATTCTGGCCGTCCGATTCATTTACTTGATGCGTTTTCGGGCGTCCGATCGAGCCCTCGGATGATCTAGGCCGCCGGATCATAACCGAGCCCCTGTAGCAATGAACAGTTTCACTTCGCGGTAAATATCTGCTGCCACTCACTCTGTGCATTTTAAAACCGAACCGAAAAACCATACCGAAAATAAACCGAACCGAACCGATTTTTTTGTTTTTATGGTTTCTGGTTTCGGTATGGTATGAACTTTTCATACCGATTTAAACTTTGGTTTTTATGGTATATACCGAAAAACCGAATGGTTAACCGAATAAACCGAAGTAAAAGATAAATTTATATTTCTTGAGATGAACAACCGTACAAGTTGTCATTTTTCTTGTACATGAGTCAAATTCACTACTAAGCACCTACATTTTTCTTGTAACATTGTCATTTTTCTCTTTTTAAAATGCTAAGCACGTCCATAACCATCAACAGATGAATCAATGCATGCATATATACTTATATATATAGTCATATACTATTTGTGTAAAATAGAATGTGTTTTGAGTCATAAATTTGCAAATTATTATTACGTCATTTTCAAATTCGCGTCAACTTTGGTTTTTATGATATATACCGAAACCATACCGAAATAATTTGGTATATACCGAAACCGAACCGTATTTTATGTTCATACCGTATTTACCGAAGTATTAATACCGTACATATCGGAAAACCGTATAAACCGTAAACCGAATAAACCGAACGCACAGGGCTAGCTGCCACCGCCGGTTAATACAGCACCCCGTCGAGGGCAATTTTGGGATTTCACCTAGGCCGGTGGAACGTGCCCTTTCCCGATTCGCTGCCCTCTCCCCAATCAAAGAGACGCGTAGGGTTTGACCTCTCCTCGCTTCTCTCCGGCATGTCTCTCTCTCTCTCTCTCTCTCTCTCGCAGTCGTCGCCGCCGCCAGCCATCCTCCCCATCGCCCCCTTCCCCCGCCCGTCCCGCTCGCCGTGGCCTTCGCCGATGACCGCGGCCCTGCGCAGCACAGCGCCGAGCTCGTGAGAATGAGAGGAGAGGAGCCGCCACCCAACCCAACCCATCCAACCAAGGAGCCCGTCCCATCCCACTCCCCACGACGTCTCCCCTCCCATCTCTCTCACACCCACCTCGCCG
>NC_041393.1:211317293-211326295 GCF_002162155.2 Triticum dicoccoides
CCTCTCCTCCTCCCCCGTCAACAGAAGAGAAGACAAGACGAGATGGAGGGAGATCCACCGCGACTCAGCTGGTCAGGCGGCGCGCCCAGATCCGGCCTTGCTCTGGCCGTCGCCGATGAGCTGCGCCCAGTTCAGCCATGGCGCGACCGAGCAGGCGAGGAGGGAGACTAGCTAGGAGTTTCCCCCCTCTCTATCTCTCTCTTGGGGGGCGCCGCCCTTCATCTGCTCCCGCGATGGCGCCGGATCCACATCCACAGCCACGGCGCCGGCACCCATGGAGTGACCGTGTGCTTCTTCTCCATGGACATGGAGCTCCCACAACACACCATGGAAGGCCTGGAGCTCCTTCTCACGGCAGGTCCCTCTTCTCCTCCCCACCTCCGCACTGCTCTGCTCTGTTCTGTTCGATTGGATTTGGCCTCTCCCCTCTCTCACTCTCTCCCTGATTCATGCGCGCAGGTGCACCGCGTACAGGAGGGAAGACCAACGCTCCTCCGGGTCTGCTTCTTCCCGGGTCGCCGTTGCTCCACGGAAGGTATCACACCCCCTCTCTCATGCTCTGGTTGTCCACCCCCACTCTCATGCTCTGATTCATAGTAGGAAATTTCAGGGATGGAACTGAGATTACATGTGAAATTTAAGGAGATGTTTTTTTTGCATATGCTAATATTGTACCACTAATTGCAGGCGGAAAGTCATAGAAGATGGCTCATTAGCTTCAAACAGATCAGTGGTTACTGAATCAGTCTCAAAATCTTGTTCCTCCGCAGAAGTGAAAGATGAAGATGTTGCAATTGCAGTTGTGATTGATGCAGCTGAACTTAAATGGTTAGAATACAGCATTTCCTTCTTGCATAAGTCAGCAGCTAGATTTTTTGGTACCTTTTCTGATGATCATATTTAATGGTGCATGCAGGGAAGAGCAGTCATTTAGGAGAGGACAAGCTCCTGGAAGGTTTACATCAGGACGCCATAATGGTAATGCAGAAATTCCCTGTCTTCAGTGTCATGTTCTTTTGAGTTATGATTATGCTAGCAGATAATCTGAAAAGATTCTCTTAAAAATCAAAGCCATTGTTATGATGAAAAAGAGTGTGTAGGTGTTCAAGCTTTGCGGACACCAGATTTATTTTCTTTTTGGCACGGTAGACCATGTTTCAATTGGATCTTTTTTTGATGGTAACTAGACAATTGTTTCCAGCCCATTGGACAGCCTTTGAACTCTAGCAGATTTTCATACAAATTTTGATAGATTCATGGTTTTTTGTGAATATGTGAACTATACCGCTGCACAATATGCTTGTGTTGTTCTGTGAATGTGTTCAGAATACTGTTTAACATGTGCTCTGTTTGACAAATCTTTCAAATTGAAGGCCATGGATCATCAGAAAGGGAGGCACCTCCACCCGGCTATGTGTGCCGCAGCTACGGAGTTCCAGGCCATTTCATTCAACATTGCCCACAGGAAAACCAGACGCCTCCACCTGGATATACCTGCTACAGATGTCGGGTTCCAGGGCATTTTATTCAGCATTGCCCAACCATTGGCGGTTCCAGGGCAGTTTATATTTACTGTGATGTTAGTGTTCTTTATTAGCATGATAGCATCTTCACTTTGTTTTTTCAAATAAATTCATTGTTCAGTATTTACTGCTCTACTTTATTCATAAATCCATTGTTCATTTTTGTTTATTAAAATAGCCATGTCTATCTGCTATTCCTAGGATTTCCTTAAATAACTATGCTAATAAATATATCCATCTCAGAGAGAATTAATCTTGCTTCCTTGCAGACTCTGAACATCAGGACCATGTGGACTAAACTTGCATGTGGGTGCACCAAGGCGAAGGTCCCACTCATCAAGGGATAACAACTAATTGGTCAGACTTTGTGAAGACAGGGGTTGGATAATTTGGAGAATGTCTTTGCGTTCAAGGCTAAAAGGGGCAAAGTGTCGTTCGTTGTCTACCTGTTTTGACAAGGTTGGTTACAAGGTTGTCATCATACTATCCATGCAAATGTTTCCTGTGATTTCATCTGCTAAACAATGATGCATTAGCAGAACTATATAGGTTCATTGTGAGCGTTCGCTTGGACTTATCTCACACTGTTGATCTGGCTCGCTTTGGTTATGTAATAAGCCAACTATTGTATCTACTTAGTGTTGATCCATCAGCTTGGCTTACTTTTGGAACATACTACGTATTCCCCCATTTGTCATGAACTTTTAGATCTAATGTTTCATGCTTCTCGTATATTTGATGGCCTTCCCTTTTGTCATTGTTTGGACAAATTGCTCTACAATGTATCAAGGCAATGCCATGCTTCTGATGCAACCTTATTGTATTGGACTGATCCATTATTTGAGCAATCACTCTAATTTTCCTTTGCAATGGTTAATACATTGTTTATGCGCTTGGACAATAAGTTGAGTTAGGCACCTGCGAGAATTGATTTGGTGTATGGCACTGTACGCGCGAGAAATTTTATGCAGTTGATTTCTATCTAAATATTCCTTGGGCCAGTTCATAGAAAAGGATTTTGTACTATAGCTGTATTATCGGATTGTCATATACTATAGCTGTATTATCGGATTGGATATGACAGTGCCCGGCAACACTGCTGCCGGGTGCGGCAAGCCGCACTTCCTATCTAGTATGCAAAATGGCCGATGGAGTGTTGACATCGTCCTTAAAGCAAGCTATGTGCAAGTTATTTTTTGGCACACAAGCTTTGCCAAAAACAGGAGGCATGTGTTGACATCAGATTTTGGCACGCTCAAGAACTTATTTAAGATGACCTTAAATGGAGAAGTGATCTTCATGAAAGATTTCCGTATTGTTAATATGAACATCTTTAAAGTTTGGGTCATCACCGTCCGATTTCATCTCGAAGGCCCAAACTATGCTCAAAGTACTAAGATCTTATATTCAGAGTACAGTTTGAACGATTAAGCCCCGAAGATGACCTCAAATGGAAAAATGATCTACACAGATTGTCTTCGTCTCGTCGAAACAATCGATTTGATATAAAAATCGTCCAAATCCGAGTTCGTAAGCAAAAGTTAGAGCCATCGGAATAGAGCCCTGTCTGACGTGCCCCACCAAACACCCTGTCTAATGGGTAGCGTGAATAATAGCCTGTTTTGCGCGACCGATTTGACCCTCAAGATTACCTCTAATCAAAACACGTTCAACATGAAAGTTGTTCATCTCGTCGAAACGGTCAGGATTGCTTTTAGGCTCGTTTCCATCTAAGATCGTTTACCACCTCAAAAATTACTCGCAAGGTGCAACCAGTTTAAACCGAACAGTTTTGGAAAGTTCGAACAAAACCAATCCGAACTTGACTAGGGTTTTGGACGTGAATCCAAGCCTTTTCCTTGCACGGGAAGTCCAGCCACCTCTTATATATCTAAAGGGTGACGGCCGATTGAACAACACACAATCGACAAAATCATCTACCACTTTTTATCTTTTATCTTTTCTCCTTAACCCTAGTTCTTCTTCTTCCTCGTTCTTCGTCTGTTCTTCATTGCAGGGCGGCGAACCTCGAGGCCCTAGGGGCGATCAGGTTGACCTAGGGCAGCCCATAGCCGCCGTGCCCTGACGGGGTCCCTTCCGGGCGTTGTGGGGTTTCGGGTCCTTAAAAGCGCCCGTCGGATTGTCTTGCGTACCGCACTTTCGGTGGGTCTCCTTCGACGTGAGCTGCGGTGCATCACCCCCGACGTCGAGGGTACACGGTGACATGTTCGTGTGCGAACACACTGGAGGCGAGCCAGCTCGAGGAGGATGCCCACTAGGATGGGCTGGACAAAGCCCTTGCCTTGTCGGCAACGGGGCACTCCGTCCACGCTCCGCTGTTCGGCCCGCCACCGCCGCCGCCCTTCGTCGAGCCGAAGACAGAGCCTAAGCCCACGCCCACGCGGAAGCGGTCGACATCACCGCCCACTTGGCCCGAGGAGTCCTACTCCTGGACCGGCTACGTTCACAGTTCACAGTTGTGAATTTTTCACCCCTTTATTGTGCTGCTGGTCATGATGTCAAAAATATACTCAGAACACATCGTAGCTGAGTTCATAGTTGTAAGCTGATGATCACCAGGAGATTTATGGGACACATCGTAGCTTTGTGCAATCCGATTGTAAGTGCAGACTTCAAAGTGCAACAGAAAAAAAAAAAGCTATACTGGCAGCATCGAATAATGATGTAAAATATGCACTTTCGTGTGCATGTGAATTAATCCTTTTGTTACTACGAACTTCGGAGGTGGTCTGTCATTGCATTAATAAGAACAGGGCAAAACAACAATTATAATGACAGCTTGGCAGTCAGAGAAAGAAACAGTAAGCAAAAATGCCGAAATTGTTGTACAACAGTAAAAGGTTAGAGATGGTCTGCATCTTAGTAGAACCGGTTTCCTCGCCTTTTCTAGATTAATCTCAAAGATGTTCTGCTATCTTTTCAGTTTTGTCATGTCGGTCTTTACGTGACTTGTACTTTGTTCTTTATGATATGAATGAGACACGTATTACCATGCAAAAAAAAAGTAACTTGTATTGCAAACAAATCCAGCACCAAATAACAACTTTCACCTGTGGAGTTTGCAGATCTAGGAGAGGTAAAAGCCAGATCAAGTGAAAACATGGGGATTTAGTGACACGTAAAATCATCTACAAATCAAGGTTACCTTAAAAAACGGAAACTATGCACATATAAGAACTGACGATTCCCAAAGTAACATATAACTTTGTTCATTTGTACCATGTGAGTGGGATAGAAAATACCACTGTTCATTCCATTCCATATCCTGCCCTTACTTCTCATTTTCCCTTTTCTTTATTCCAAGGTCTAACAAAACCAACCCATGCATTCTCCCCTAACTAAGAGGTGTCCTCTGAGATGGCTTTGGGGGTGTTTGGCTAGGCTAACTTTGGCGTATAAGCCCAAAAAACACCAATTTATGTATTTTTGGCTTATACCATCATGTAACAATATCCAGCCAAAAGCCAAAAGGCAAAATCCCATGGATAGGTGTTCTTTTGGCATATCAGCCAACATAAGCCTAACCAAACACCTCCTTAATACATGATGATAGCCTGGATCAAGGAAAAAGTAAGCAGTAGGCGCTAAGCAAGTGTGTTGCCTCTGCCTAGTGCCAAGCTCGCTTAAGCGGAACCTAGGCTTCTGCACAGAAGCCATGCGGACAAGGAACAGAGAACACTCAGATTTGTGTTTTGAAAACATATAAGGCATGTATAAGCCTAAACAGCAGATTTCAAGGGGAAATAGCAAGCAATTATACTCATATTACTATACTCATAAGTCTAAAACAACATATTCCAAGGAAACTAGCACAACACAGAGCAGCAGCCAGCAGCAAAGCACAGCAAGCAGCAGTAGCAGAGCTAGCAGCCTACCAGTAGCAACACCACGAATAGACAGCAGCAGCTAGCAGCACACCCACACGACCACATTTCAGTGCTCCACTAGTCAACAGAGCAGCATATCAACAAGGGGAAGAGGGAGCACAGGAAGAAGAACCCAAGCAAGAGAACAGCTCGCGGTGGGGGTCCTTCACTAGAGGGGCAAGTTCAGGGAAGGGGAGCTAGAAATCTGGCGGAAAGGGGGCGGTCCAGGGAAGAGGAAGAGGTACTGCCTGCAAGACTAGGAGAAGCCCAAGGTGCGGCGGCCACCTGGACGAGGACGCCAGCGGCGCAAGGTCGCGTTGCTCAGACGGGTCGCCGCTGCCAGGCACAAGCTCTCCTCTGCCTCACTACATTTTAATATGAATTGAATGATATAATTTTTCTGACATATGACACATGTTTTGTTAGTCAAACTGATGGTCAAAGTTGAAACTCGAAATATGTATGTGCCATGTAAATAGGGACAAAGGGAGTATGGGTATGTTTGGATTGTGGCCAAAGTATATCCTACCAAAATTTTGGTCATGACCAAAAATTTGGTCATTGTTTGGATGGTTTCCAACTTTTTGTCACGCCAATGCACTCAAACTCTAAGGGTGTGTTTGGATTGTGGCCAAAGTGCACCTTACCAAAATTTTGGTCATGACCCAAAGATCGATTTTTGTTTGGATGGTTGCCAATTTTTTGGCATGCCAATGAACTCTAGCCAACTCTAGTTCATTTTTCTTGCCAATGTTGGCCAAATCATGGGCAACCAAAACCTCAACCAAAATTTTGGCAAGCCAATGCTTTGGTGGGGCAACCTTGGGCACAAACCAAACACACCCTAATTCATTTTTCTTGCCAATGTCGGACAGCTCATGGACGACCAAAATTTTGGCTAGCCAATGTTTTAATGGGACAACTTTGGGCATAAACCAAACAGACATAGTAAACCAGGATGTAAGCCCAGCCACTTATATGGAAACCAGAAGTTATTGTTCTGGGGATCTCATACAATGTGAAATGACACAAAGGTCAATACTTGGGTTCAGGTTGAGTGTTGGGTCATTAAACACAGAAATTTCTACTAGCTGTTGGTTGTACTTGAGAAACAATTAATATCATTTTGATTTATAAACAAATATAGTAAAGAAGAAAGAAAATAAGACGGAGAGAGCCCAACAAAGCAACTATAGTTTCAACGAAGCATTCCTTACAGCTAAGACTCCTGCTAGCATAGCCACCATTCAATCATTACATCTAACAAGATAATGTTGAATAAGCAAATTTTCTCGCCTCTCAAAATATAACAACCCGCTCAGCCTGACACATTTCACTTCGTATCAAAAGGTTGTCAAATGTTCCAAGATAGAACACAGTATGAATTTGCAAATAACTTTCCCTATCAAACACCTTAAAAACTCACAATGAAAAAGAATGAAATGCTGAAATATAACTCGTTCTGAAACTGAATTCACGACCAGTAAGTTGCAACTCAACGCCATATAAACTCCTCGTCCAAATATGCATCTATAAAATTTCCCAGCACAACTATTCTCTCTAAATTTAGAACAGATACAACATTGTATATATATAGCATTTAAATATGTATAATCCTTGCAGCATCGAAATAAAAGATATCTCTCTTGCGAACAGTAACAGATCAAAATGCACAAAACCATATCTGCAACAAACTCTATGTTTTCCTTCATACAACTGGGTATAGTTTCCTAATTAGACCGATCAATCCCAAACCAAATCATACAACTCTATATAAAACCATAGGGGTAAAGCTTACCATTACCGCACAATTCATTCAGGTAGCCATGGCTCGTCCAGCCTTCCAGGTCTCGTACTTGGGATTGTCGGTCGGCAGCTCAAAGCGGCAGAGCGGGCAGGAGTTGCGCACCTCAAGCCATGGAAGGATGCAGTCCTCATGGTACCGATGGGAGCAAGGCATCATCTTGACGCGCTCCCCCGCCACAACCCCGTCCTTACACACGGAACACTCCTCTCCCTCCCCTTCCTCGCCGGCGGCGAGGATGGCGGATGGGAGCGCCTTGACAGCCGACCTGGCTGCCGGCGGCTTGTTGGTGAGGAAAAGCCCATCGCCAACAGCGACGAGCACCTCATAGGCCTCCCTGTCAGAGGTGTACACGAAACCCTCGTTGGCGCCGGCGGGAGCGCTGGGCGGCATGTCGCCGAGCATCTCCCAATCGGGCTCCGGATTCTCTACCAAGGGTCCGGAGGCGAACGCGACTTCCTCCCAGTCGAATTCCTCGGCTGATACGGAAGCCTCCAGCGGCAGATCTGGCTCCTCCTCCTCGTCCAATTGGAAGCAATCCCACCGGATCGAGGCCTCCTCCTCCTCATCGTTCTCCTCGGGGAAGCCGAGGTCGTCATTCCGGGGTGCGACGAGTGCGTCGTGGAAGAGGTCGCGCTCCACAGAGAGGAACTGGCTCCGGACGCGGTCGGCCGCCGACACCGACAGGGAGGAGGACGAGGGATCTGGGCGGAACACCGGCACGAAGGCATCGTAGCATGAGGAGGACGTGGAGGAGGAAGCCTCTAGAGTTTGGAAGATCTCGTCGGCGGTGAGACGGTGAAGGAGATACGGAGAAGCCATGGGTGCGCCAGAGGGGACGGAAAAAATCGCGCCCTGGAGAGGCGTATCGGAAGAGGAAATTGACTATTTGTCATTGAGGTCCTTGAGGTTTGATTACAGAGGTACATATACTGGGGAGTGGGTGGGTGGGTTCCGTGAGCCTGGGCATTCGGGTTTACCCAAAAAATTCCGGTCAGGTAATGCGGATAAAAAAATTCAGAGTTTCCAAAATTAACATCTGAGATTGGGTTCGGCTCAGCTGCAGGGCAAGAGACTGCCACTTATCCATGTGGGCCAACTCCTCCAATTAAGGTAGATTTAATTTGATATGAGAATTGAGCGGGGTGGTGCGGCAAGCATGGAGGAGTTCAGCGACATGCGGCCCGCTGGAACACCGACGTGAACGGCGTGTCCCTCCGCGTGGCTGAGCAGGGCCCTGCCGCCGTCCGAGCGGTGTCCCTCCTTCTTGCTTCCCGGAGCTTCGGCTTTAGTGGCGCCACCAGAAGACCGCGCTCGCCGTGCCCTCGTCCCCGTTCTCCGTACGTGTCAAGTGGACCGAAACGATTCTGCATCTACTACTATTACTTCACACATCAACCGCTATCCAGCATGCATCTACAGTATTAAATTCATAAGAACGAAGTAACGCCTTAAGTAAGATGGCATGATGTAAAGGGATAAACTCAAGCAATATGATATAAACCCCATCTTTTTATCCTTCCATTACAAGAAAGACCAATCTAGTTGGTCAAACCAAACCGATAGTTCGAAGAGAAATACAAAGATATCTTAATCATGCATAAAAGAGTTCAGAGAAGATTCAAATAATATTCATAGATAATATGATCATAAATCCACAATCCATTGGATCTCGACAAACACACCGCAAAGAATATTACATTGTATAGATCTCAAGAACATCGAGGAGAACATTGTATTAAAAATCAAAGAGAGAGAAAAAGTCATCTAGCTACTAGCTATGGACCC
>NC_041393.1:211326547-211358850 GCF_002162155.2 Triticum dicoccoides
CCAAGTCCTCTGGATGTCCTCTGGTTCAAGAAAAATCATCGCGAAAGTTTTATTCGGTTTGGACTCCGTTTGATATTCCTTTTCTGTAAAACTCAAAAATAAGGAAAACACAGAAATTAGAACTGGGCTCTAAGTTAATAGGTTAGTCCCATAAATAATATAAAATAACATATTAATGCATATAAAACATCCAAAACAGATAATATAATAGCATGGAACAATAAAGAAGTATATATATGTTGGAGACGTATCAAGCATCCCCAAGCTTAGTTCCTACTCGTCCTCGAGTAGGTAAATGATAAAAACCGAATTTTTGATGTGGAATGCTACCTAACATATTTATCAGTGTAATCATCTTTATTGTGGCATGAATGTTCAGATCCATAAGATTCAAAACAAAGGCTTAATATTGACATAAAAACAATAATACTTCAAGCATACTAATAAATCAATCATGTCTTCTCAAAATAACATGGCCAAAGAAAGTTATCCCTACAAAATCATATAGTCTGGCTATGCTTCAACTTCATCACACAAAGTATTTTATCATGCACAACCCTGATGCAAGCCAAGCATTGTTTCATGCTTTTGGTGTTCTCAAATTTTTTCAACTTTCACGCAATACATGAGCGTGAGCCATGGATATAACACTATGGATGTAATATGATATGATGATTGTGGAGAAGACAAAAAAAAGGAGAAAGTCTCACATCAATTAGGCAAATTAATGGGCTATGGAGATGCCCATCAATTGATATCGATGCAAGTGAGTAGGGATTGTCATGCAATGTATGCACTAGAGCTATAAGTGCATGAAAGCTCAAAAAGAAACTAAGTGGGTGTGCATCCAACTCGCTTGCTCACGAAGACCTATGGCAATGTGAGGAAGCCCGTCATTGGAATATACAAGCCAAGTTCTATAATGAAAAATTGCCACTAGTATATGAAAGTGACAAAATTGAAGACTCTATATTGTGAAGAGCATGGTGCTACTTTGAAGCACAAGTGTGGAAAAAGGATAGTACATTGTCCCTTCTTTCTTTTCTCTCAATTTTTCATTTTTTTTGTTTGTGCTTATTTGGCCTCTTTTATTGTTTATTAGGGCTTCTTTGGCTTCTTTTGTTTTTTTATAAAGTCCGGAGACTCATCCCAACTTGTGAGGGAATCATAGCTTCCATCATCCTTTACTCACATGGGACAATGCTCTAGTGATGAAGATCGTCACACTTTTATTTACTTACAACTCAAGAATTACAACTTGATGGTAGAACAAGATGTGACTCTATATGAATGCCTCCGGCGGCATATCGGGATGTGCAATGATCTTGCATAGCAAATGACATCAAAAAAGGGACAAGCCATGAAAACATCATGCTAGCTATCTTACGATCATGCAAAGCAATATGACAATGATGGTGCGTGTCATAATAAACGGAACGGTGGAAGTTGCATGGCAATATATCTCGGAATGGCTATGGAAATGTCATAATAGGTAGGTATGGTGGCTGTTTTGAGGAAAGGTTATATGGTGGGTTTAATGCACCGGCGAAAGTTGTGCGGTACTAGAGAGGCTAGCAATGGTGGAAAAGTGAGAGTGTGTATAATCCATGGACCCAACATTAGTCATAAAGAACTCACATACTTATTGCAAAAATTTATTAGCCATCAAAACAAAGTACTACATGCATACTCCTAGGGGGATAGATTGGTAGGAAAAGACCATCGCTCATCCCCGACCGCCACTTATAAGGAAGACAACCAAAAAATAAATCATGCTTCGACTTCATCACATAATGGTTCACTATACGTGCATGCTACGGGAATCACAAACTCTTTCTACCAATCCACAATTACTCACTAGCATGACTCTAATTCACCATCTTTATATCTCAAAACAAATGCAAGGAATCAAACTTCTCATCTATTCAACGCTCTTTATATGAAAGTTTTTACTATATCCCTCTAGCATGCTCATCATATTAGGACTAAATTCATAACCTAAGGAAATTACCATGTTATTTAAGACTCCAAAAATAATTTAAGTGAAGCATGAGAGTTCAACAATTTCTATAAAATAAAGCCGCTGCCATGCTCAAAAAGATATTAGTGAAGCACTAGAGCAAACTTCCTAGGTCTGCTCACCAGCCGCCCACGCAACGTGTAGGAGTTCCCGGGGCGATGGCCCAAGACCCCTAGGGGCATAGGTTTAGTCCGGCGTGCTGACCTCTCTATTATGCCTAGGTCGGGTTGCAGCGTATCGTTTGGCCGAGGCCGGGCATGACCCAGTAAAGTGTGTCCGACCGGAGTTAATCGAGCGTGGTGGGTAAGTTGGTGCACCCCTGCAGGGAAGAAAACATCTATCGATAGCCTGCCCTACGGTAACGGACACTCAGAGTTGTATCCCGATCGATACAACTAGAACTAGATACTTGAGATGAGAAATGGATAGTATGGCTCTGGGATTGCTTTCTCGCAGGGAGTCGAGGAAGGATCTCTAGGCGAGGTTGATGACACTACTACTACTTTACTTTATGCTAGCATGCACTCTTTTGAGGCTGCAAGACTGCTGAAGATGTTGAAGATGCTAGTCTTTGATAGGACTAGGCTCTCCCCTCTATTCTAGCATTTCTGCAGCCCAGACCACATATACAGCCTTCCTTTGATAATGTTGCATATGTAGTGTAGATCCTTGCTTGCTGAGTACTTTGGATGAGTACTCACGTTTGCTTTGCTTTCTTTTTTTCCCATATCCATTTGATGCAACCAGATGACGGAGCCCCTGAGACCGCTGCCGCCGCCGCCGACTACTACTGCCCTGAGGGTGCCTACTACCACGTGACAGACGCCGACGATCAGGAGTAGTTAGGAGGCTCCCAGACAGGAGGCCTTGCCTTTTCGATCGATGTTGCCTTTATGCTAGCCTTCTTAAGGCAAACTTGTTTAACTCATGTATGTACTCAGATATTGTTGCTTCCACTGACTCTGGTTTATTCGAGCTTATGGATTCGAGCCCTCGAGGCCCCTGGCTTGTAATATAAAGCTTGTATTATTTCAATTTGTGTCTAGAGTTGTGTTGCGATATCTTGCTGTGAGTCCTTGATCTTGATCGTACACATTTGTGTGTATGATTACTATACGATTGAATCGGGGGCGTCACAAGTTGGTATCAGAGCCGCCTGCCTGTAGGAACCTCCTTTCCAACTCCTTGGCCGAAGTTGAGTCTAGTCAATGAAACTAACTTGGTTGTGTGGCTTACGGGCCCACGTCGCCAATTGGGTGGTATTAGGATCTTTTACTTCTCGTCTATACTCTGGGACTCTAATCTCTCTTCTATTCGGGTTAAATGGTTTTGCTAACTCCAACTCTAGGTTCTCGTAAATACTTTCTCCGGGAGAGCCCCTTCATTCCAGATGATGGCATGCTTCACCAGAAGATTCCGAAGATACCCTTCAGTATTTCCTAAGACTTTTGTGCTCGTTGCTTTTGCAGTTCCCTACCTCCGATTATTCCTTACGGATAACCTCATACACTTGTCATTCATACAATCATTCCCGGTTGCTCTTGTTATTACAAGATACATCGAATTATTCTCTGACTTTTAAGAATCCCCTGTGTCACTGCCTTGCAGTTCTTTGCCACATGAATACCCCTACAGATAATTACTCGCGCTTGTCGAGTATCTGTTCATCCCTAGTTGTTCATGTGTTTCATGAACATCTTTGAAATACCATTCGATCTTCCGAAAATACTCAGCAGCCTATTGCTCCCAAAAATCTTGCTTGCTTGATTATGGTTAATTCCATATATTTAGCAATATTCAATAACATCTTTTGCCATTACCATTCCGAGTCCCTTGATACAACATGTGTGCGAATACTCACAATCATCAGTTGTTTTCTAATAATTCATCCTTCCGGCTCAGGCGTCCTTCCGGACATGAGCTGGATCTCGGCCAACCAAGCATTGATTGATTGTCCAACTAATCACGTGCAATTGACTCGTCCCTCTGCCCAGGTGATCTAATTGCCACTCCTGGCTTTGGAAATCCTGATCCCTCCGAATTTATACTTGGGCTATTCAAGTGTTTCCTTAATCGGATGTGCTTGCCTCCTGTCCTTTCTCGAAGGACTCTCATGTGGAATCAGTTGTTTAAACGTTACCCCATTAGTTATCACGGATCACTTGATTCCTTTTGTGGATGATTATCCAACAGATTCTTTCTTGTTCTAAGAACCTTATCGATTCCTCCCCCATTACAAATGCCTTTGGCATTGTAGCATCCTCTACTTCTTGCCGTTTGTATTTCTGCCCTACTTGCTTGGCATGGAAAGACAGTGTATGTTTTCTCCATAATGACATGGTACTGACTACTGACCAGGACGTGTCACGTAACCACCGGTGGAGATCTCTGCAAGATGGGACACTAAAATTTTCCATCTAGTTCTATTCAACCTATTCATCTTTTGATCAGAGCTTCTACTTCTGATCCTTCATTTTTGAACCATAATTCCTTTATACTTAAGCGTGGAATTATTCCGATGTTTCCATAACCCGAGGCAGATCTGGAGTCTGTTCGGGGCTCCGGAGAGGGGAATCCGTCGCCGTCGTCATCATCAACCATCCTCCATCACCAATTTCATGATGCTCACCGCCGTGCGTGAGTAATTCCATCGTAGGCTTGCTGGACGGTGATGGGTTGGATGAGATTTAACATGTAATCGAGTTAGTTTTGTTAGGGTTTGATCCCTAGTATCCATTATGTTCTGAGATTGATGTTGCTATGACTTTGCTATGCTTAATGCTTGTCACTAGAGCCCGAGTGCCATGATTTCAGATCTGAACCTATTATGTTTTCATGAATATATGTGAGTTCTTGGTCCTATCTTGCAAGTCTATAGTCACCTACTATGTGTTATGATCCGGCAACCCGAAGTGACAATAATCGGGACCACTCCCGGTGATGACCGTAGTTTCAGGAGTTCATGTATTCACTAAGTGTTAATGCTTTGGTCCGATACTCTTTTAAAAGGATGCCTTAATATCCGTTAGTTTCCAATAGGACCCCGCTGCCACGGGAGGGTAGGAAAAGATGCCATGCAAGTTCTTTTCCATAAGCATGTATGACTATATTCGGAATACATGCCTACATTACATTGATGAACTAGAGCTAGTTCTGTGTCACCCTATGTTATAACTGTGGCATGAGGAATCGCATCCGACATAATTATCCATCACTGATCCAATGCCTACGAGCTTTTCAAATATTGATCTATGCTTAGTTACTTTACCGTTGCCACTGTTACGATTACTACAAAACTGCTACTGTTACTTTAGCTACCATTACTGTTACTTCCATACTGCTTTGCTACTAAATACTTTGTTGTAGATATTAAGTTATCCAGGTGTGGTTGAATTACCAACTCAACTGCTAATACTTGAGAATATTCTTTGGCTCCCCTTGTGTCGAATCGATAACTTTGGGTTGAATACTCTACCCTCAAAAGTTGTTGTGATCCCCTATACTTGTGGGATATGAAGACTATTTTCTGGCGCCGTTGCCGGGGAGCATAGCTCTATTCTTTGAGTCACTTGGGATTTATATCTGCTGATGACTATGAGGAACTTGAAAGACGAAAGAACTAAGGTTTTTCCCTCAACTATGATGGGAGGTAAGGAACTGCCATCTAGCTCCGCACTTGATTCTCCTTCTGTTTTGAGTAAACTTGCGACACCTAAACTTGCTTCTCCTATTAATTCTGATATGTCGCATGTTATTGATTATGCCACTTCTGCTATGCGTGATGCTTATGATGAAACTACTTCTATGCTTGATAATATTGTGCCACCAGATGAATTTCTTGTTGAACAACTTGCTAGGGCTAGAGAGAATGAAATTATTGAAACTGATAATATTGATGAAAGTGATGATGAAGATTCTCCCCCTAGATATGAATTGCCTGCTGTGTCTGAGAGTTATGTTATGGATGAACAAACTGCTAGAGATTTTCTTGCTTGCAATGATAGATCTGATCTTAAGAAATTATTAGCTAAGCTGGAAGAAAAGTCTCTGAACGCTAGAATGAAATATGACCCTGCTTTTGCTACTTCACCTATCTATGTTACTGATAAGGATTATGATTTCTCTGTCGATCCTGAGATAATTCCTTTGGTTGAATATGATCCTTTTTATGGCTATGAATCTGAAACTGTTGTGGCACGTGTTACTAAATTGAATGATATAGCCACCCTATTCACTAATGATGAGAAAACTCGCTACTACTATATCCTTAAGTTATTTCCATTCTCATTAAAGGGTGATGCTTAAATATGGTTTAATTCTCTTGATCCTGGTTGTGTGCGTAGTCCCCAGGATATGATTTATTACTTCTCTGCTAAATATTTCCCTACTCATAAGAAACAAGCTGCTTTCAGGGAAATATATAATTTTGTGCAAATTGAAGAAGAGAGTCTCCCACAAGCTTGGGGGAGGCTTCTCCGATTACTCAATGCTTTGCATGATCATCCTCTCAAGAAAAAATGAAATACTTGATATCTTTTATAATGGACTAACCGATGCTTCCAGAGACCACTTGGATAGTTGTGTTGGTTGTGTTTTCAGGGAAAGAACTGTTGATCAAGCTGAATTGCTATTGAATAATATGTTGACTAATGAAAATAATTGGACACTTGCTGAACCAACTCCTAAGCCAACTCCGAAGAAAAGGGGTATTCTATTTCTCAGTCCTGAAGATATGCAAGAGGCAAAGAAATCTATCAAAGAAAAAGGTATTAAAGTTGAAGATGTTAAGAATTAACTTCCGGTTGAAGAAATGCATTGCCTTAATTTACCACCTATTGAAGAAATACATGGTCTTGATAACCCGACACGGGTGATGTCTACTACACAACATTCTTCTTGTAGACATTGTTGAGCCTCCAAGTGCAGAGGTTTGTAGGACAGTAGCAAATTTCCCTCAAGTGGATGACCTAAGGTTTATCAATCCATGGGAGGCGTAGGATGAAGATGGTCTCTCTCAAACAACCCTGCAACCAAATAACAAAGAGTCTCTTGTGTCCCCGACACACCCAATACAATGGTAAATTGTATAGGTGCACTAGTTCGGCAAAGAGATGCTGATACAAGTGCAATATGGATGGTAGACATGAGTATTTGTAATCTGAAAATATAAAACAGCAAGGTAAAAAGTGGTAAAAGTGAGCGTAAATGGTATTGCAATGCTAGGAAACAAGGCCTAGGGTTCATACTTTCACCAGTGCAAGTACTCTCAACAATAATAACATAACTGGATCATATAACTATCCCTCAACATGCAACAAAGAGTCACTCCAAAGTCACTAATAGCGGAGAACAAACGAAGAGATTATTGTAGGGTACGAAACCACCTCAAAGTTATCCTTTATGATCGATCTATTCAAGAGTCCGTAGTAAAATAACACGAAGCTATTCTTTCCGTTTGATCTATCATAGAGTTCGTACTAGAATAACACCTTAAGACACAAATCAACCAAAACACTAATGTCACCTAGATACTCCAATGTCACCTCAAGTATTTGTGGGCATGATTATACGATATGCATCACACAATCTCAGATTCATCTATTCAACCAACACAAAGTACTTCAAAGAGTGCTCCAATGTTTCTACCGAAGAGTCAAGACGAAAACGTGTGCCAACCCCTATCCATAAGTTCGTTGAACCCGCAAGTTGATCACCAAACCATACATCAAGTAGATCATGTGAATATCCCATTGTCACCATAGATAAGCATGGCAAGACATACATCAAGTGTTCTCAAATCCTTAAAGACTCAATCCGACAAGACAACTTCAAGGGGAAAACTCAATTCATCACAAGAGAGTAGAGGGGAAGAAACATCATAAGATCCAACTATAATAGCAAAGCTCGCGATACATCAAGATCGTATCACCTCAAGAACACGAGAGAGGGAGATCAAACACATAACTACTAGTACATACCCTCAGCCCCGAGGGTGAACTACTCCCTCCTTCATCATGGAGAGCGTCGGGATGATGAAGATGGCCACCGGTGAGGGATCCCCCCTCTGGCTGGGTGCCGGAACAGGGTCCCGATTGGTTTTTGGTGGCTACAGAGGCTTGCGGCGGTGGAACTCCCGATCCAGGTTATTTTCAGGAGATTTCAGTATTTGTAGGAATTTTTGGCGTCGGTCTCACGTCAAGGGGGTCTCTGAGTCGTCCACGAGGCAGGGGGGCGCGCTGAGGGGGGTAGGGCTCGCCCTCCACCCTCGTGGATGGCTCGGGACTCTTCTGGCCCAACTCTTTTACTCCGGGGGCTTCTTTTGGTCCATAAAAAATTGTCAAAAAATGGCACGTCAGTTGGACTCTGTTTGGTATCCCTTTTCTGTAAAACTCAAAAACAAGGAAAAAACAAAAACTGGCACTGGGATCTAGGTTAATAGGTTAGTCCCCAAAATCATATAAAATAGCATATAAATGCATATAAAACATCCTCGATGGATAATATAATAGCATGGAACAAATCAAAAATTATAGATACATTGGAGACGTATCAAGCATCCCCAAGCTTAATTCCTGCTAGTCCTCGAGTAGGTAAATGATAAAAACAGAATTTTTGATGTGGAATGCTACCTAACATAATTCTCAATGTAATTTTCTTATTCGTGGCAGGAATGTTCAGATCCAAATGGTTCAAGATAAAAGTTCATATTGACATAAAAATAGTAATACTTCAAGCATACTAACAAAGTAATCATGTCTTATCAAAATAACATAGCCAAAGAAAGCTTATCCCTACAAAATCATATAGTTAGGCCATGCTTCATTTTCGTCACACAAAATACTCCCATCATGCACAACCCCGGTTTCAGCCAAGCAATTGGTTCATACTTTTTAATGCGCTTCAGCTTTTTCAACTCTCACGCAATACATGAGCGTAAGCCATGGATATAGCACTATGGGTGGAATAGAATATGATGATGGAGGCTGTGTGGAGAAAAAAAAAGGAGAAAGTCTCACATTGACGTGGCTAATCAACGGGCTATGGAGATGCCCATCAATTGATGTCAACATGAGGAGTAGGGATTGCCATGCAATGGATGCACTAGAGCTATGAATGTATGAAAGCTCAACAAAGAAACTAAGTGGATGTGCATACAACTTGCTTGCTCACGAAGACCTTGGGCATTCCGAGGAAGCCCATCGTTGGAATATACAAGCCAAGTTCTATAATGAAAAATTCCCACTAGTATATGAAAGTGACAACATAGGAGACTCTCTATCATGAAGATCATGGTGCTACTTTGAAGCACAAGTGAGGAAAAAGATAGTAACATTGTCCCCCTTTTTTATATATTGTTTTTTTGGGCCTTCCCTTTTTTTTATTTGGCCTTTTTTGGCCTTTCTCTTTTTTTGGCCTTTCTTTTAAAGGGACAATGCTCTAATAATGATGGTCATCACACTTCTATTTACTTACAACTCATGGATTACAACTCGATACTAGAACAAAATATGACTCTATATGAATGCCTCTGGCGGTGTACCGACATATGCAATGAATCAAGAGCGACATGTATGAAAGAATTATGAAGGTGGCTTTGCCACAAATACGATGTCAACTACATGATCATGCAAAAGCAATATGAGAATGATGGAACGTGTCATAATAAACAGAACGGTGGAAAGTTGCATGGCAATATATCTCGGAATGGCTATGGAAATGCCATAATAGGTAGGTATGGTGGCTGTTTTGAGGAAGATATAAGGAGGTTTATGTGTGATAGAGCGTATCATATCACGGGGTTTGGATGCACCGGCGAAGTTTGCACAACTCTCAAGGTGAGAAAGGGCAATGCATGGTACCGTAGAGGCTAGCAATGATGGAAGGGTAAGAGTGCGTATAATCCATGTACTCACATTAGTCATAAGGAACTCATATACTTATTGCAAAAGTTTATTAGCCCTCGAAGCAAAGTACTACTACGCATGCTCCTAGGGGAAGGGTTGGTAGGAGTTAACCATCGCGCGATCCCGACCTCCACTCATAAGGAAGGCAATCAAAAGAGCATCCCATGCTACAAATTTGTTACACAATTTTTACCATACGTGCATGCTACGGGACTTGCCAACTTTAACACAAGTATTTCTCAATTTCATAATTACCCAACTAGCATGACTCTAATATTACCACCTTTACATCTCAAAACAATTGTCAAGCATCAAATTGATCATAGCATCCAATTCACTTTATATGATAGTTTTTATTATACCCAACTTGGATGCCCATCATATTAGGACCAATTTTATAACCATAGAAAATACCATGCTGTTCTAAAAGACTCTCAAAATAATATAAGTGAAGCATGAGAGTTCATCTATTTCTTCAAAATAAAACCACCACTGTGCTCTAAAAGGATATAAGTGAAGCACTAGAGCAAATGACAAACTACTCCGAAAGATATAAGTGAAGATCAATGAGTAGTCGAATAATTATGCAACTATGTGAAGACTCTCTAACATTTAAGAATTCCAGATCTTGGTATTTTATTCAAACAGCAGGCAAAACAAAAGAAAATGACACTCCAAGCAAAACACATATCATGTGGTGAATAAAAATATAGCTCCAAGTAAAGTTACCGATGAACGAAGACAAAAGAGGGGATGCCATCCGGGGCATCCCCAAGCTTAGACTCTTGGTTGTCCTTGAATATTACCTTGGGGTGCCTTGGGCATCCCCAAGCTTAGGCTCTTGCCACTCCTTATTCCATAGTCCATCGAATCTTTACCCAAAACTTGAAAACTTCACAACACAAAACTCAACAGAAAACTCGTAAGCTCCGTTAGTATAAGAAAATAAATCACCACTTAGGTACTGTTGTGAACTCATTATAAATTCATATTGGTGTAATATCTACTGTATTCCAACTTCTCTATGATTCATACCCTCCGATACTACTCATAGATTCATCAAAATAAGCAAACAACACATAAAAACCAGAATCTGTCAAAAGCAGAACAGTCTGTAGTAATCTGTATCATTTGAATACTTCTGTAACTCCAAAGATTCTACCAAATTAGGAAAACCTGAGAAATTTGTGTACCAACGCAGAGAAAAAAGAATCAGATCAAAAGCACGTTTCTGTGAAGTAACAAAACTAATTTACTGGGTGCAAAAGTTTCTGATTTTCAGCAGGATCAACACAACTATCACCGTAAGCTATCCTAAAGGTCTTACTTGGCACTTTATTGAAACAAAAGCTATAAAACATGATTACTACAGTAGAATAATCATGTGAACACACAAAAACAGTAAGGGTAAATATTGGGTTGTCTCCCAACAAGCGCTTTTCTTTAATGCCTTTCTAGCTAGACCTGATGATGACAATGATGCTTACATAAAAGATAAGAATTGAAACACAATGGGAGCATCATGAAGCATATGAATAACACATTTAATTCTAACCCACTTCCTATGCATAGGGATTTTATGAGCAAACAACTTATGGGAACAAGAATCAACTAGCATAGGAAGGTAAAACAAGCACAGCTTCAAGATTTTCAACACATAGAGAGGAAACTCGATATTATTGCAATTCCTAAAAGCATATGTTCCTTCCTCATAATAATTTTCAGTAGCATCATGCATGAATTCAACAATATAACCATCACATAAAGCGTTCTTTTCATGATCTACTTGCATAGAACTATCATGTGAAGCATTAGCCAATTGAAAATTAAAATCATGATGACAAGTTTCATGGTTATGTTTATTCTTTATGGCATACGTATCATCACAATAATCATCATAGATAGGAGGCATGCTTTCATCATAATAAATTTGCTCATCAAAAATTGGGGGACAAAAAATATCATCTTCATCAAACATAGCTTCCCCAAGCTTGTGGGTTTCCATATCATTAGCATCATGGATATTCAAGGAATTCATACTAAAAACATTGCAATCATGCTCATCATACAAAGATCTAGTACCAAATATTTTAATGCATTCTTATTCTAGCAATTGAGCACAATTTTCCTTTCCATCATTTTCACGAAAGACAATAAAAAGATGAAGCATATGAGGCAAACTCAATTCCATTTTTTTGTAGTTTTCTTTTATAGACTAAACTAGTGATAAAACAAGAAACTAAAAGATTCGATTGCAAGATCTAAAGATATACCTTCAAGCACTCACCTCCCCGGCAACGGCGCCAGAAAAGAGCTTGATGTCTACTACACAACCTTCTTCTTGTAGACATGGTTGGGCCTCAAAGTGCAGAGGTTTGTAGGACAGTAGCAAATTTCCCTCAAGTGGATGACCTAAGGTTTATCAATCCGTGGGAGGCGTAGGATGAAGATGGTCTCTCTCAAACAACCCTGCAACCAAATAACAAAAGAGTCTCTTGTGTCCCCAACACAGCCAATACAATGGTAAATTGTATAGGTGCACTAGTTCGACGAAGAGATGGTGATACAAGTGCCATATGGATGGTAGATATGAGTATTTGTAATATGAAAATATAAAAACAGCAAGGTAAAAAGTGGTAAAAGTGAGCGTAAACGGTATTGCAATGCTAGGAAACAAGGCCTAGGGTTCATACTTTCACTAGTGCAAGTTCTCTCAACAATAATAACATAACTGGATCATATAACTATCCCTCAACATGCAACAAAGAGTCACTCCAAAGTCACTAATAGCGGAGAACAAACGAAGAGATTATTGTAGGGTACGAAACCACCTCAAAGTTATCCTTTATGATCGATCTATTCAAGAGTCCGTAGTAAAATAACACGAAGCTATTCTTTTCGTTTGATCTATCATAGAGTTCGTACTAGAATAACACCTTAAGACACAAATCAACCAAAACCCTAATGTCACCTAGATACTCCAACGTCACCTCAAGTATTCGTGGGCATGATTATACGATATGCATCACACAATCTCAGATTCATCTATTCAACCAACACAAAGTACTTCAAGGAGTGCCCCAAATTTTCTACCGGAGAGTCAAGACGAAAGCGTGTGCCAACCCCTATGCATTAGTTCGTTGAACCCACAAGTTGATCACCAAAACATACATCAAGTAGATCACATGAATATCCCATTGTCACCACAGATAAGCACGGCAAGCCATACATCAAGTGTTCTCAAATCCTTAAAGACTCAGTCCGACAAGACAACTTCAAGGGGAAAACTCAATTCATCACAAGAGAGTAGAGGGGAAGACACATCATAAGATCCAACTATGATAGCAAAGCTCGTGATACATCAAGATCGTATCACCTCAATAACACGAGAGAGGGAGACCAAACACATAGCTACTGGTACATACCCTCAGCCCCGAGGGTGAACTACTCCCTCCTCATCATGGAGAGCGCCGGGATGATGAAGATGGCCACCAGTGAGGGATCCCCCTCCGGTAGGGTGCCAGAACAGGGTCCTGATTGGTTTTTGGTGGCTATAGAGGCTTGCAGCGGCGGAACTCCTGATCCAGGTTATTTTTTGGAGGTTTCAGTATTTATAGGAATTTTTGGCGTCGGTCTCACGTCAAGGGGGTCTCCGAGTCGTCCACGAGGCAGGGGGCGTGCCTAGGGGGTAGGGCTCGCCCTCCACCCTCGTGGATGGCTCGGGACTCTTCTGGCCCAACTCTTTTACTCCGGGGGCTTCTTTTGGTCCATAAAAAATCGTCATAAAATGGCACGTCAATTGGACTCCATTTGGTATTCCTTTTCTGTAAAACTCAAAAACAAGGAAAAAACAGAAAATTGGCACTGGGCTCTAGGTTAATAGGTTAGTCCCAAAAATCATATGAAATAGGATATAAATGCATATAAAACATCCTAGATGGATAATATAATAGCATGGAACAATAAAAAATTATAGATACGTTGGAGACGTATCAACAGGTAGTAAAGGTAAATTCTCTCTATAGATATGATAAAGCTGAAATCCCGTCTACCAATTTTGCTAGCCAATGCTTGGACGAGTTTGATAACTTTATGGCTAAACAAGAAAACTTCAATGCTTATGTTGGTAGACAATTGAAACGTAATGCTTATATGATTGAACACTTGAGTGATTATATGTCTAGAGTCAAAGGTGAACTTAAACTTATTAGTAAACATGCTTCTATGGTTACCACTCAAGTAGAACAAGTGCTTAAAGCTCAAAATGATTTGCTCAATGAGATAAATAATAAGAAAAATGATAATTCTGTTAGATTTGTGACTAGAGGTGGTAGAATGGCTCAGGAACCTTTGTATCCCGAGGGCTACCCTAAGAGAATTGAGCAAGATTCTCAGAGAACTAATGTTGATGCACCTAGTCCTTCTAAAAAGAATAAAAAGAAAAATGATAGGACTTTGCATGCTTCTAGTGAACCCGTTGTTGACACACCTGATAATCCCAATGATATTTCTATTTCTGATGCTAAAACACAATCTGGTGATGAAGATGAACCTAGTGATAATGTTAATGATAATGTTCATGTTGATGCTCAACCTAGCAATAACAATGATGTAGAGATTGAACCTGCTGTTGATTTTGATAACCCACAATCAAAGAATCAACGTTATGATAAGAGAGACTTCGTTGCTAGGAATCACGGTAAAGAAAGAGAACCATGGGTTTAGAAACCCATGCCTTTTCCTCCTAAGCCATCCAAGAAAAAGGATGATGAGGATTTTGAGCGCTTTGCTGAAATGATTAGACCTATCTTTTTGCGTATGCGTTTGACTGATATGCTTCAAATGAATCCTTATGCTAAGTACATGAAAGATATTGTTACAAATAAAAGAAAGATACCGGAAGCTGAAAGTTCCACCATGCTTGCTAATTATACTTTTAAGGGTGGAATACCAAAGAAACTAGGAGATCCAGGAGTACCAACTATACCATGCTCCATTAAAAGAAACTCTGTTAAAACTGCTTTATGTGACCTTGGAGCCGGTGTTAGTGTTATGCCTCTCTCTTTATATCATAGACTTGAATTGAATAAGTTGACACCTACTGAAATATCTTTGCAAATGGCCGATAAATCAACCGCTATACCTGTCGGTATTTGTGAGGATGTGCATGTTGTGGTTGCAAATGTTACTATTTTAACGGACTTTGTTATTCTTGATATTCCCGAGGATGATAGTATGTCAATTATCCTTGGTAGACCCTTTTTGAATACTACAGGGGCTGTTATTGATTGCAACAAAGGCAATGTCACTTTTCATGTTAACGGTAATGAGCATACGGTACACTTTCCGAGGAAACAACCTCAAGTTCACAGTATCAATTCTATTGGAAAAATTCCATCGATTAATATTGGAGATTTTGAATTTCCTCTTCCTACTGTCAAGAAGAAATATAATATTCTTATTATTCGGGATGTACATATCCCCATTGAGGTAACCTAGTGCTATTCGAAAATTCACCGGTTTCATGCGACTCGGAATGAGTTTGTTAACAAGACTTGATCAACCTTGTTAGTGGATTCCTTTTGATGAGCATGATATAGATGAAGTTAGAAAGCACAACCTTCTGTACCCTCCTTTTACTTTCTATTATTTAGATTAAATAAAGCAAAAATACTATTTTCTGTCTGTTTTCTGATTTATCCGTGCAATAAAAAATACCCTGAAAATAAAAGTTCTCCAAATGCCCTGAAAATGAAATATGATTTTTTCTAGAATATTTGAGAATATCTGGCACTCAGAACACACCAACAGGGGCAACCACATGGCCACGAGGGTCCAGGGCGTGCCCCCCACCTCGTGGGCCCGTGGTGGCCCGCCTCCACTTATTCCAGCACCCACACACTCCTTCTTCCTCCCAAAAAATCACCAACCAGCTCAAGCACGAGTTCTAGCTCATCTTGCTGCCATTTTTGATCTCCTTGCTCAAAGCTCCACTCACAAAACTGCTTTGGGGGATTTTATTTGGTATGTGACTCCTACAATGGTCCAATTAGTTTTTGTTCTAGTGCTTTATTCATTATAAATTTTTGCTGCTTGGGTGACCCTGTTCTTGAGCTTGCATGTCAAATTTATATGGTCCCAAGTAGTTCTAATGCATGATATAGTCTCTAGGCACTTGTGGCAGTCGTTGCTATCAATTTTGTTGAGTTTGGTTCACTTTTATTTTGAGTTACTAAAAATTTCAGAAATTTTCAGAAAATAATGAAGAGATTTTTGAGGGGCTCTTCGAGCCGAAGCTCGAAGGATAAGCAAAGTGAAGAGGATAAAAAGCCCAAATATAATCTCCCTCGCACCGCGGAGGCCTCACCGACTTCCTCCATGAGCAGCTCGATCAGTGTCTCCTACTCACTAATATTTTTGTGCAAAAATTTTACATTCATGCTAGGAAATCACCACCTTCAGTGGAGTTTCATTTATATGATGAGGTTAAGGAGATGTCACTATATAATTTTTGTGGGGTTTGCAAGATACCCTTTGTGGGCAGCATAGAGGAACCACATCGTAGTGATGTGGATGGATTTATTGATATGATCGCTGTAGGGGAAACGAGGAAGGTTTCCGATGCAAGAATTACTAGCATACACTTTCCTGTTCTACGTTACTTTGCAATATTTGCTAGTAGATGCTTAATTGGTCGTGGGAACTAAGGAAACCTTACTGCCACTGATATTGTTATTTTGTGCCATGCTTTGTTCCGCAATAACACTTTTAGTTTAGGCGATTATTGCTAAATGATTAAGTCTGAACCGTACAAAAGGCCCCATATTTGGGGGCATCTTTGCTTCATGCCTTGCTAAACACTTTAAGATACCTATTAGGCATTATGAGAAAGAGGAAAAATTGCCCCCCCCCCCTATTTTTCTAGATTATAAGAGTATGGTAGCACATGAATTTATTGTTAAAAACAATGATATGATGCTTAAGTATAATTTGAGATTTAATAAAACTCACAATGAGACTATTATCTTGCCTGCACCCTCTTTGTTTAACATATTTTCAGGCACGTACCTCATCTTGCTGGAGGCCGTTTATGCATATGGAGCCTGACACCAGCTCCAGAGCCTGAGCCGGAACCACCAGTTGACCCTTATCAATAGTCCATTTATCAGTGGGATCTGGAGGAGATCGCCAACCAGTGGCACTCAGATGACAGTCCTCAGTACACCGGAGAGAGAGTAGCTTCAATCCATGGGCATAGTCCAACTTAGGCCAAAAGCCTAAGCTTGGGGGGGGGGGGGTACGTATTTCTCACCGACTTTACATTCATGTTCACACACTCATTCCAGTTGTCGGTGCTCATACTTTTTCATTGTACTATCAATGCTAGGTTATTTTCATTTTCTGGCTTTCTTCTTGTGTGTTTGAATAACCTTAAGAAAAACCAAAAAAATTATTTATAGCCTTTTAGCTAGTTTACTTTCCATGCCTGTAATAGTAGTAATTAAAAGAAAACTCAAAAATATTTCTCGTTCTTCTTTTGCTTGTTGGGAGCTTTCCCGTGTAAATAGTTTTATTTCTTTTCTTTTCTTTGGGGGTCGAGAGGAGAAGACCATGATGAAAATGTTGAGTGGCTCTCATATGCATTATTGTTGATTTAACCAAGATCCCATATTACCTTGTCTTCTCGCTTGAATTGAATGCTTGTAGACTCCAGCTTAGTCCAATGCACGTGCACTATTATTATTATCCACACCATTCGATCGTGCAAGTGAAAGGAAATAATAACGATATATGATGGACTGATTGAGATGAGAGAAGCTGGTATGAACTCGACCTATCTTGTTTTTGTAAATATGATTAGTTCATCAGTCCTGATTCAGCCTATTATGAATAAACATATTTGCAATGACAATTAGAGATTATAGTTGCTTATGCCATGCTTAATTATCTAGGAGTTTATAATGGTTTACCTTGCGTGCCAACATGGTATTAAAATGGTTGTGATGTGGTGTGATAGGGTGGTATCCTCCTTTGAACGATTCGAGTGACTTGACTTGGCACATGTTCACGCATGTAGTTGAAACAAAATCAACATAGCCTCCATGATATTTATGTTCATGGTGGATTATATCCTACTCATGCTTGCACTCAATGTTTAAGAATTTTAATGCATGTTCATGACTGTTGTTGTTCTCTAGTCGGTCGCTTCCCAGTCTTTTTCTAGCCTTCACTTGTCCTAAGCGGGAATACTGCTTGTGCATCCAAAATCCATAAACCCAAAGTTATTCCATATGAGTCCACCATACCTTCCTATATGCGGTATCTACCTGCCGTTCCAAGTAAATTTCTATGTGCCAAACTCTAACCCCTCAAATGAAATTCTGTTTTGCATGCTCGAATAGCTCATGTATCAACTAGGGCTGTCTATATATTCCATGCTAGGCGGGTTATTCTCAAGAGGAGTGGACTCCGCTCCTCACTCACGGGAAAATGGCTGGTCAACGGGATGCCTAGTCCCATGCACAAATCAAATCAAAATAATTGCAAACAAAACTCCCCCAAGATTGTTGTTAGTTGGAGGAACCCATTATTTCGGGCAAGCCATGGATTGATGATTGTTGGAGGTGGGGAGGTATAAAATTTACCATTCTGTTTGGGAACCGCCTATAATGTGTGTAGCATGGAAGATATCGAGATCTCTTGGTTGTTATCTTGACAATCAAAGTATGCCGCTCAAAATATTATTTATCTCCGTTTCAAAACTCGAGCTCTGGCACCTCTACAAATCACTGCTTTCCTCTGCGAAGGGCCTATCTATTTACTTTTATCTTGAGTCATTGATACGTCTCCGTCGTATCTACTTTTCCAAACACTTTTGCCCTTGTTTTGGACTCTAACTTGCATGATTTGAATGGAACTAACCCGGACTGGTGTTGTTTTCAGCAGAACTGCCATATGGGGTTATTTTGTGCAGAAATAAAAGTTCTCAGAATGACCTAAAAATCCACGGAGCAACTTTTCAGAATTAATAAAAAATATTAGCGAAAGAATCAACATCAGGGGGCCCACACCCTGTCCATGAGGGTGGGGGGCGCGCCCCCTCCCCTAGGGCGCGCCCCCTGCCTCGTGGGCCCCCTGGACGTCCACCGACCTCAACTCCAACTCCATATATTAGCTTTCGCAGAGAGAAAAATCAGAGAGAAAGTTTCATCGCGTTTTACGATACGGAGCCGCCGCCAAGCCCTAATCTCTCTCGGGAGGGCTGATCTGGAGTCCGTTCGGGGCTCCGGAGAGGGGGATTCGTCGCCATCGTCATCATTAACCATCCTCCATCACCAATTTCATGATGCTCGCCGCCGTGCGTGAGTAATTCCATTGCAGGCTTGCTGGACGGTGATGGGTTGGATGAGATTTACCATGTAATCAAGTTAGTTTTGTTAGGGTTTGATCCCTAGTATCCACTATGTTCTGAGATTGATGTTGCTATGACTTTGCTACGCTTAATGCTTATCACTAGGGCCCGAGTGCCATGATTTCAGATCTGAACCTATTATGTTTTCATGAATATATATGAGTTCTTGATCCTATCTTGCAAGTCTATAGTCACCTATTATGTGTTATGATCCGACAACCCCGAAGTGACAATAATCGGGATACTTCTTGGTGATGACCGTAGTTTGAGGAGTTCATGTATTCACTATGTGTTAATGCTTTGGTCAAGTACTCTATTAAAAGGAGGCCTTAATATCCCTTAGTTTCCACTAGGACCCCGCTGCCACAGGAGGGTAGGACAAAAGATGTCATGCAAGTTCTTTTCCATAAGCACGTATGACTATATTCGGAATACATGCCTACATTACATTGATGAACTGGAGCTAGTTCTGTGTCACCCTATGTTATAACTGTTGCATGACGAATCGCATCCGACATAATTATCCATCACTGATCCAATGCCTACGAGCTTTTCACACATTTATCTTTGCTTAGTTACTTTACCGTTGCCACTGTTATGATTACTACAAAACTGCTACTGCTACTTTTTCTACCGTTAAGGTTACTTCCATACTGCTTTGCTACTAAATACTTTGCTACAGATATTAAGTTATCCAGGTGTGGTTGAATTGACAACTCAACTGCTAATACTTGAGAATATTCTTTGGCTCCCCTTGTGTCGAATCAATAAATTTGGGTTGAATACTCTACCCTCGAAATCTGTTGCGATCCTCTATACTTGTGGGCTATCAAGACTATTTTCTGGCACCGTTGCCGGGGAGCATAGCTGTATTCTTTGAGTCACTTAGGATTTATATCTGCTGGTCACTATGAGGAACTTGAAAGATGAAAGAACTAAGATTTATCCCTCAACTACGAGGGGAGGTAAGGAACTTCCATCTAGCTCTGCACTAGATTCTCCTTCCATTATGAGTAAGAATGCGACACCTAAACCTGCTTCTGCTATTAATTCTGATATGTCGTTGTTATTGATGATGCCACTTCTACTATGCATGATACTTATGATGAAACTACCGTGCCATTAGGTGAATTTCTTGATGAACAACTTGCTAGGGTTAGAGAGAATGAAATTATTGAAAATGAAATTATTGAAGATAGTGATGATGAAGGTTCTGCCCCTAAGTATGAATTGCCTTTTGTTCCAGAGGGTTATGTTATGGATGAAGAAACTGCTAGAGATTTTCTTGCTTGCAATGATAGATCTGATCTTAAGAAGTTATTAGCTAAACTAAAACAGAAAACTCTGAATGCTAGAATGAAATATGACCCTGCTTTTGCTACTTCACCTATCTTTATTACGGATAAGGATTATGAATTGTCTGTCGATCCTGGGATAATTACTTTGGTTGAACCTGATCCTTTATATGGCTATGAATCTGAAACTGTTGTGGCACATCTTACTAAATTGAATGATATAGCCACCCTATTCAGTAATGATGAGAAATCCCGCTACTATTATATCCTTATGATATTTCCATTCTAATTAAAGGGTGATGCTAAAACTTGGTTTAATTCTCTTGATCCTGGTTATGTGCGTAGTCCCCAGGATATGATTTATTACTTCTCTGCTAAATATTTCCCTGCTCATAAGAAACAAGCTGCCTTGAGGGAAATATATAATTTTGTGCAAATTTAAGAAGAGAGTCTCCCACAAGCTTGGGGGAGGCTTCTCCGATTACTTAATGCTTTGCCTGATCATCCTCTTAAGAAAAACGAAATACTTGATATCTTTTATAATGGACTAACTGATGCTTCCAAGGACCACTTGGATAGTTGTGCTGGTTGTGTTTTCAGGGAATGAACAGTCGATCAAGCTGAATTGCTATTGAATAATATGTTGACTAATGAAAATAATTGGACTCTTCCTAAGCCAATTCCGGAACCAACTCCTAAACCAACTCCGAAGAAGAGAGGTGTTCTATTTCTCAGTCCTGAAGATATGCAAGACGCAAAGAAATCTATGAAAGAAAAAGGTATTAAAGCTGAAGATGTTAAGAATTTACCTCCTGTTGAAGAAATACATGGTCTTGATTTACCACCTATTGAAGAAACACATGGTCTTGATAACCCAACACAGGTAGTAAAGGTAAATTCTCTCTATAGATATGATAAAGTTGAAATCCCATCTACTAAGTTTCCTAGCCATTGTTTGGATGAATTTGATGACTTTATGGCTAGACAAGAAAATTTCAATGCTTATGTTGGTAGAGAATTAAAGAGTAATGCTTACATGATTGGACGCTCGAGTGATTATATGGCTAGACTTAAAGGTGAACTTAAACTCATTAGTAAATATGCTTCTATGGTTACCACTCAAGCAGAACAAGTAATTAAATCTCAAAGTGATTTGCTCGATGAATTAAATAATAAACATGATTTTGTTGTTAGAGTGGCTACTAGAACTGGTAAAATGACTCAGGAACCTTTGTATCCTGAAGGCCACCCTAAGAGAATTGAGCAAGATTCTCAGAGAAATAATTTAGAGGCACCTAGTTCTTCTAAAAAGAAGAAAAAGAAAAATGATAGGACTTTCCATGCTTCTAGTGAACCTATTGTAGACACATCTGAGAATCCCAATGATATTTCTATTTCTGATGCTGAAACACAATCTGGTGATGAACATGAACCTAGTGATAATGTTAATGATAATGTTCATGTTGATGCTCAACATAGCAATAATAATGATGTAGAGATTGAACCTGCTGTTGATCTTGATAACCCACAATCAAAGAATCAACGTTGTGATAAGAGAGACTTTGTTGCTAGGAAGCACGGTAAAGAAACGGGACCATGGGTTCAGAAACCCATGCCTTTTCCTCCTGAGGCATCCAAGAAAAAGGATGATGAGGATTTTGAGCGCTTTGCTGAAATGATTAGGCCTATCTTTTTGCGTATGCGTTTGACTGATATGCTTAAAGTAAACCCTTATGCTAAGTACATGAAACATATTATTACAAATAAAAGAAAGATACCGGAAGCTAAAATTTCCACCATGATTGCTAATTACACATTTAAGGGTGGATACCTAAGAAACTTGGAGATCCAGGAGTACCAACTATACCATGCTCCATTAAAATAAACTATGTTAAAACCGCTTTATGTGATCTTGGAGCCGATGTTAGTGTTATACCCCTCTCTTTATATCGTAGACTTGAATTGAATAAGTTGACACCTACTGAAATATCTTTGCAAATGGCTGATAAATCAACTGCTATACCTGTCGGTATTTGTGAGGATGTGCCTGTTGTGGTTGCAAACGTTACTATCTTAATGGACTTTGTTATTCTTGATATTCCCGAGGATGATAGTATGTCGATTATCCTTGGTAGACCCTTTATGAATACTGCAGGGGCTGTTATTGATTGCAACAAAGGCAATGTCACTTTTCATGTTAATGGTAATGAGCATACGGTACACTTTCCTAAGAAACAACCTCAAGTTCATAGCATCAATTCTATTGGAAAAATTCCAACTATCATTATTGGAGGTTTTGAATTTCCTCTTCCTACTGTCAAGAAGAAATATAATATTCTTATTATTCGGGATGTACATATCCCCATTGAGGTAACCTAGTGTTATTAGAAATTTCTCCGGTTCCATGTTATTCGGAATGAGTTTGTTAATAAGATTTGATCAACCTTGTTAGTGGATTCCTTTTGATGAGCATGAGATGGATGAAATTAGAAGGCACAACCTTCTGTACCCTCTTTTTACTTTCTATTATTTAGATTAAATAAAGTAAAAATAATATTTTCTGTCTGTTTTCTAAATTATCCATGCAATAAAAAATATCCCGAAAACAAAAGTTCTCCAAATACCCTGCAAATTTAGTATGATTTTTTCTGGAATATTTGAGAATATCTAGCACTGAGAACACAACAGGGGGAGCTGGCACCTGGCCACGCGGGTCCAGGGCGCGCCCCTGCCTCGTGGGCCCATGGTGGGCCCCCTCCACTTATTCCTGCACCCACACACTTCATCTTCCTCCCAAAAATCACCATCTAGCTCAAGACAAGTTCTAGCTCACTTTGCTACCATTTTCGATCTCCTTGCTCAAAGCTCCATTCATAAAACTGCTTTGGGAGATTGTTTTTTGGTATGTGACTCCTCTAATGGTCCAATTAGTCTTTGTTCTAGTGCTTTATTCATTGCAAATTTTTGCTGCCTAGGTGACCCTGTTCTTGAGCTTGCATGTCAAATCTATGAGGTCCCAAGTAATTCTAATGCATGATATAGGCTCTAGGCACTTGTGGGAGTAGTTGCAATCAGTTTTGTTGAGTTTGATTCACTTTTATTTTGAGTTACTAAAAATTTAAGAAATTTTTCAGAGGAAGAATATGTCCAGGAAAATGTACCAAGGTGGTTCTTCAAGAAAGAAAGGACCCAGGCCCGCAATGCGTGAACCGGACGATGAACCACCAAGGGAAGCTTACGTGCGGCCTTGTGAATGGTGTCAGAAGAGTTTATGGTTAATGCAGGCATCAAGGACGAATTTGATGCATATGTGCGGAATGCCGATCTTGAGGACTTCATGCAAGATAAGTGCCTCAGTACTACTATTTGACTGATTCATTCGTGAGAAGGTTTAAATTTACATCTTCGCGTAGTTCTCCAACTGTCCTGTTTGATATTTATGATAAATCATATACCATGGACCTAGAAGATTTCACTACTGCTTGTAAACTCCCTCAGTGGGGTAGTGTTAATGAACCCCGTAAATTTGAATATAAAGACTTCCTTGCTAGTATCACTGTGGGAGAATATAGAGAAATAGCGCAAGCTACCATAGGGAGCATCCACTTTCCTGCTATACATTATTTTGCTCTTTTCATTGGTAGATGCATTAACGGTAAAGATGAAGCATGTCACATGTGTGTTCCTAATCTTTGTGTTCTCAAGAGTACTGTATTAGGTGACAAACAATACAACTTGGGGGCAATTGTTGCACGTAGGTTGCATAATGATGGTTTAGTTGGAGATTTGTTTGGAGGGATTTATGCAACCCGTGTGGCTAATTATCTAGGTATACCTCCACATGAAGATGATAGGGAGTTGCCTCTCGCTTATTTAGATTATAATGCCATGGTTAGTCATCATTTTCTTGAGAGGAATGAACAATTCCTCCAGTATTGACTAATCTTTGACAGACGTCGAGCTGCCCATATTACTCTCCCTGCTCCTGCCCTTTTTGATGATCAGGCAAAAAGAAGATATGTTATAACTAGGGAGGAGGCAACCGAGTACGAGAGGAGGACGGAGGCAGCTCGCCGCCATGTTGTAGCCAGGAGGCAATGGCTGTTGCATCTCAGTACGACCCTAGTTACAACTTCGGATATCAGCCAGGCTACCCATGGGCATAGACCAACTTAGGCTAAAAGCGTAAGCTTAGGGGAGTACGTATTTCTCACCGACATTACATTCATGTTCACACACACTCATTCTAGTTGTTGGTGCTCATACTTTTTCATTGTATTATCCATGCTAGTTTAATTTCCTTTTTCATCTTTCTTCTTGTGTGTTTGATAAACCTTAAGAAAAACCAAAAAATTAGTTCTTCCATGCTTGTAGTAGTAATTAAAAGAAAACCCAAAAAGATTTCTCGTTCTTCTTTTTCTTGTTGGGAGCTTTCCTGTGTAAATAGTTTTATTTCTTTTCTTTCCTTTGGGGGTCGAGAGGAGAAGACCATAATGAAAATGTTTAGTGGCTCTCATATGCATGATTGTTGATTTAACAAAGAGCCCATATTACCTTGTCTTCTCCCTTGAATTGAATGCTTGCAGATTCCAGCTTACTCCAGTGCATGTGCACTGTTATTACTATCCACATCGTTCGGTTGTGCAAGTGAAAGGCAATAATGACGATATATGATGGACTGATTGAGATGAGAGAAGCTGGTATGAACTCGACCTCTCTTGTTTTTGTAAATATGATTAGTTCATCGTTCCTGATTCAGCCTATTATGAATAAACATGTTTGCAATGACAATTAGAGATTATAGTTGCTTATGCCATGCTTAATTAGCTAGGAGCTTATAATGGTTTACCTTGCGTGCCAACATGCTATTAAAATGGTTGTGATGTGGTATGATAGGGTGGTATCCTCCTTTGAATGATTCGAGTGACTTGACTTGGCACATGTTCACGCATGTAGTTGAAACAAAATCAACATAGCCTTCACGATATTTATGTTCATGGTGGATTATATCCTACTCATGCTTGCACTCGGTGTTGATTAGTTCTAATGCATGCTCATGACTGCTGCCGCTCTCTCAGTTGGTCACTTCCCAGTCTCTTACTAGCCTTCACCTGTACTAAGCGGGAATACTGCTTGTGCATCCAAACTCCATAAACCCCAAAGTTATTCCATATGAGTCCACCATACCTTCATATATGCGGTATTTACCTGCCGTTCCAAGTAAATTTGTATGTGCCAAACTCCAAACCTTCAAATGAAATTCTGTTATATATGCTCGAGCAGCTCATGTATCAACTAGGGCCGTCTTTATCTTCCATGCTAGGTGGGTTATTCTCAAGAGGAGTGGACTTTGCTCCTCATTCACGAGAAAATGGCTGGTCACCGGGATGCTCAGTCCCATGCTCAAATCAAATCAAAATAATTAAACAAAACTCCCCCAGGATTGTTGCTAGTTGGAGGCACCCGTTGTTTCAGGCAATCCATGGATTGATGCTTGTTGGTGGTGGGGGAGTATAAACTTTACAATTCTGTTTGGGAATCGCCTATAATGTGTGTAGCATGGAAGATATCGAGATCTCATAGTTGTTACGTTGACAGTGAAAGTATACCGCTCAAAATGTTATTCATCTCTATTTCAAAATCGAGCTCTAGCACCTCTACAAATCCCTGCTTCCCTCTGCGAAGGGCCTATCTATTTACTTTTATGTTGAGTCATCACCCTCTTATTAAAAAGCATCCGCTGGAGAGCACCGCTGTCATTTGCATGCATTACTATTAGTTTATATTGGGTATGACTTGACTGGATCTCTTTTATCATGAATTACAATGTTTAGTTAGTCCTTGATCTTTAAAGGTGCTCTGCATTTATGTTTTGCGGTCTCAGAAAGGGCTAGCGAGATACCATCTTGTTATATCATATTATGATTGTTTTGATAAAGTGTTGTCATCCGAGTTTTATTATTATTGCTCACTAGTTGATTATGCCATTGATATGAGTAAACATGAGACCTAAGTGTTATTGTGAATATGGTTAGTTCATAATCTTTGCTAAAAACTTGAATGTTGGCTTTACATATTTACAACAACAAGAGCAAACAGAGTTTGTAAAAGTTTTTCTTTATCACTTTCAGTTTGTCAACTAAATTGCTTGAGGACAAGCAAAGGTTTAAGCTTGGGGGGGTTGATACGTCTCCGTCGTATCTACTTTTCCAAACACTTGTGCCCTTGTTTTGGACTCTAACTTGCATGATTTGAATGGAACTAACCCGGACTGGTGCAGTTTTCAGCACAACTGCCATGGTGTTATTTTTGTGCAGAAATAAAAGTTCTCGGAATGACGTGAAAATCCACAGAGCAACTTTTCAGAATTAATAAAAATATTGGCGAAAGAATCAACGTCAGGGGGCCCACAGCCTGTCCACGAGGGTGGGGGGCGCGCCCCCTTCCCTAGGGCGCACCCCCTACCTCATGGGCCCCCTGGACATCCATCGACCTCAACTCCAACTCCATATATTGGCTTTTGCGGAGACAAAAATTAGAGAGAAAGTTTCATCATGTTTTACGATAAGGAGCCGCCGCCAAGCCCTAATCTCTCTCGGGAGGGCTGATCTGGAGTCCGTTCGGGGCTCCAGAGAGGGGGATTCATCGTCGTCATCATCATCAACCATCCTCCATCACCAATTTCATGATGCTCGCCGCCGTGCGTGAGTAATTCCATCGTAGGCTTGCTGGACGGTGATGGGTTGGATGACATTTACCATGTAATCTGATAACCCACAAGTATAGGGGATCGCAACAGTTTTCGAGGGTAGAGTATTCAACCCAAATTTATTAATTCGACACAAGGGGAGCCAAAGAACATTCTCAAGTATTAGCAGCTGAGTTATCAATTCAACCACAGCTGGAAACTTAGTATCTGCAGCAAAGTGTTTAGTAGCAAAGTAATATGATAGTGGTGGTAATGGTAACAAAAGTAAAGACAGTAAAAGTAATGTTTTTGGTATTTTGTAGTGATTGTAATAGTAGCAACGGAAAAGTAAATAAGCGAGAACCAGTATATGGAAAACTCGTAGGCACCGGATCAGTGATGGATAATTATGCCGGGTGTGGTTCGTCGTGTAATAGTTATAACATAGGGTGACACAGAACTAGCTCCAGTTCATCAATGTAATGTAGGCATGTATTCCGAATATAGTCATACGTGCTTATGGAAAAGAACTTGCATGACATCTTTTGTCCTACCCTCCCGTGGCAGCGGGGTCCTATTGGAAAGTAAGGGATATTATGGCCTCCTTTTAATAGAGAACCGGAACAAAGCATTGGCACATAGTGAATACATGAACTCCTCAAACTATGGTCATCACCGGGAGTGGTTCCGATTATTGTCACTTCGGGGTTGCCGGATCATAACACATAGTAGGTGACTATAGACTTGCAAGATAGGATCAAGAACTCACATATATTCATGAAAATATAATAGGTTCAGATCTGAAATTATGCCACTCGGGCCCTAGTGACAAGCATTAAGCATAGCAAAGTCATAACAACATCAATCTCAGAACATAGTGGATACTAGGGATCAAACCCTAACAAAGCTAACTCGATTACATGATAAATCTCATCCAACCCATCACTGTCCAGCAAGCCTACGATGGAATTACTCACGCACGGCGGTGAGCATCATGAAATTGGTGATGGAGGATGGTTGGTGATGACGACGGCGACGAATCCCCCTCTCCAGAGCCCCTAACGGACTCCAGATCAGCCCTCCCGAGAGAGATTAGGGCTTGGCGGCGGCTCCATATCATAAAACGCGATGATTTCTTCTCTCTGATCTCTGAGTTGGCGTCAGAGGGCCACCAGGGGGGCCATGAGGTAGGGGGCGCGCCCAGGGGGGGGGGCACCCACCCTCGTGGACAGGGTGTGGCCCCCCTGGTCTTCATCTTTGGCGAGGATTTTTTATTATTTATTCTAAGATATTCCGTGGAGTTTCAGGTTATTCCGAGAACTTTTATTTTCTGCACATAAAACAACATCATGGCAATTCTGCTGAAAACAGCGTCAGTCCGGGTTAGTTCCATTCAAATCATACAAGTTAGAGTCCAAAACAAGGGCAAAAGTGTTTGGAAAAGTAGATACGACGGAGACGTATCAACTCCTCCAAGCTTAGACCCTTGCTTGTCCTCAAGCAATTCAGTTGACAAACTGAAAGAGAAAAAGAAAAACTTTTATAAACTCTGTTTGCTCTTGTTGTTGTAACATGAAAAGCCAGCATTCAAGTTTCAGCAAATATTATGAACTAACTGTACTAACAATAATACAAAGGTCTCACAATTACTCATATCAATAGCATAATCAGCTAGCGAGCCATAATAATAAAACTCGGATGACAACACTTTCTCAAAATAATCATAACATGATATAACAAAATGGTATCTCGCTAGCCCTTTCTGAGACCGCAAAACATAAATGCAGAGCACCTTTAAAGATCAAGGACTGAGTAAACATTGTAATTCATGGTAAAAGAGATCTAGTCAAGTCATACCCAATATAAACCAATTATAATGGATGCAAATGACAGTGTGCTCTCCAACGGGTGCTTTTTAATAAGGATGATGACTCAACATAAAAGTAAATAGATAGGCCCTTCGCAGAGGGAAACAAGGATTTGTAGAGGTGCCAGAGCTCGGTTTTAAAATAGAGATTGAATAACATTTTGAGAGGAATACTTTTGCTGTCAACGCAACAACTATGAGATGACGATATCTTCCATGCTAAACAAATTATAGGTGGTTCCCAAATAGAATGATAAAGTTTATACCCCCCCTCCCCCACAGGCATCAATCCATGGATTGCTCGAAACAACGAGTGCCTCCAACATTCAACGGGTCACAAGGGGAGTTTTGTTTGCAATTATTTTGATTTAGTTTGCATAAAGCATGGGACTGGGCATCCCAGTGACCAGCCATTTTCTCGTGAATGAGGAGCGGAGTCCACTCCTCTTGAGATTAACCGCCTAACATGGAAGATAAGGGCAGCCCTAGTTGAGACATGAGCTGCTCGAGCATACAAAACAGAATTTCATTTGAAGGTTTGGAGTTTGGCACATACAAATTTACTTGGAACGGCAGGTAAATATCGCATATAGGTAGGTATAGTGGACTCATATGGAACAACTTTGGGGTTTAAGGAGTTTGGATGCACAAGCAGTATTCCCGCTTAGTACAGGTGAAGGCTAGCAAAAGACTGGGAAGCGACCAACTGGGAGAGCGACAACAGTCGTAAACATGCATTAAAATTAATTTACACCGAATACAAGCATGAGTAGGATATAATCTACCATGAAAATATCATGAAGGCTATGTTGATTTGATTCAACTACATGCGTGAACATGTGCCAAGTCTAGTCACTCAATTCATTTAAAGGAGGATACCATCCCATCATACCACATCATGATCATTCTAATAGCATGTTGGCACGCAAGGTAAACCATTATAACTCATAGCTAATCAAGCATGGCACAAGCAACTATAATCTCTAAATGTCATTGCAAATATGCTTACTTCATAATAGCTAACTCAGGAACGATGAATCATCATATTTACAAAAACAAGAGAGGTCGAGTTCATACCAGCTTTTCTCATCCCAATAAGTCCATCATTTATCATCATTATTGCCTTTCACTTGCACGACCGAACGATGTGAATAATAATAAGAGTGCACGTGCATTGGACTAAGCTGGAATCTGCAAGCATTCAATAAACAGGAGAAGACAAGTAATATGGGCTCTAAGTTAAATAAACAATCATGCATATAAGAGCCACTTCAACAATTTAATCATGGTCTTCTCCTACTGACCCCCAAAGAAAAGAAAAGAAAATAAATAAAAACTATTTACACGGGAAAACTCCGAACAAGCAAAAGAAGAACGGGAAATATTTTTGGGTTTTCCTTTTTAATTACTACAACAAAGAAATAAACTACTACTATTTTTTTCTTAAGGTTTATTAAACACACAAGAAGAAAGCAGGAAAAAGAAAAATAAACTAGCATGGATATTACAGTGAAAGAGTATGAACATCGACATCTAGCAATGAGTGTGTGTGAACATGAATGTAATGTCGGTGGGAAATACGTACTCCCCCAAGCTTAGGCTTTTGGCCTAAGTTGGTCTATTGCCAGGGATAGCCTGGCATATACCCGTAGGTGAAGCTGGGGTCATATTGCCACGAAGAAGGCTCTGGCTGCCATTGGCTGGCAACCTCCTCTGGATCCCAGGAATAAACAAATAGTCGTGGGGGCTCATCTTGTGGCTCCGGTTCCGGGGCTGGTGCAGGATTCCGAGAGGCTTGAACAGCCGACCACGGAACGATGTGAGGACCTGCAGATAAGTTAAACAAAGAGGGAGTAGGCAAAGTAATAGTCTCAGGGTGATGTTTATCAAAGTACAATTTATATCTGAGTTCCCCTTCACGACTCTTAACAAGAAAGTCATGCGCTAGCATACTCCTATAATCTAAATAAGCATGGGGCAGCGATGTTTCCTCTTTCTCCTCATGCCTAATAGGTATTTCAAAATGTTCAGCTAGGCGTGAAGCATAAATGCCTCCAAAGATGGGGCCCTTAGTACGGTTCAGACTTAACCGTCTAGCAACAATTCCACCCATACTAACAGAGTTATTGCGGTATAAACCATGGAACAAAATGATGACATAAGGAACACTAAGGTTTCCACAGTTTCCGCGACCTATCAGGCAACGACTAGCAAATAAGGCAAAGTAGCGAAAAACAGGAAAATGTATGCTAGTAATTCTTGCATCAGAAACCTTCCTGGTTTCTCCCACCGTGATAGTGTTAATAAGAGCTTCTACTTCGTTATGGTGTGGTTCATCCAAGGTGCCCTCAAAGGGTATTTTGCAAACCTCGCAAAATTCAACTAATGGCATCCTCTTAACAACGTCATATAAATGAAACTCTACCGATGGAGGTGAATTCTTAGGGAAAAAGTAGAAATTTTGCACAAAAGTATTTGTGAGTAAGAGATACTGATGACGTTGGTCGCGGAGGAAGTCGGTGAGGCCAGCATTCTCAATTAATAAATAGAAATCTTCATAAATCCCAGCTCTCCTCAAGAAGTCATCGGAAGGCCATTCACACGGCCGGACCTCTGTGGTGCGAGGCAAATTAAATTTGGGCTTCTGTTCTTCTTCCTTTTGTTTTTCCTTCGAGCTTCGGCTCGACGAGCCCCTCAAAAGTCTCTTCATTATTTCTGAAACAATCTGAAATTTTTAGTAACTTCAAATAAAAGTGAACCAACTTCAATAAATTTGATAGCAACTACTCCCACGAGTGCCTAGAGCCTAAATCAAACATTAGAACTACTTGGGACCATATGAATTTGACATGCAAGCTCAAGAACATGGTCACCTATGCAGCATAAATTTGCAATGAATAGAGCACTAGAACAAAAACTATTTGGACCAATGGAGGAGTCACCTACCAAGGAACAATCTCCCCAAGCAGTTTTGCGAGAGGTGCTTTGAGCAAGGAGATCGAAAATCACAGCAACCGGGGCTGGAACTCGTGCTTGAGTTGGTTTTTCGTGTTTGTGTGAGCAGAGGAAGAAGATGGGTGCAGGGATAAGTGGAGGAGGGCCACCGTGGGCCCATGA
>NC_041393.1:211359020-211385545 GCF_002162155.2 Triticum dicoccoides
GGGGGGGGTAGGGCGCGCCCTCCACCCTCGTGGACAGGTAGCAGCTCCCCCCGCGGTGATTTTTGCACAGTAAATTCTTAAATATTCCCGAAAAAATCATATTAAATTGGCATGGCATTCTGAGGACTTTTATTTTTGGGATATTTTTATATTGCACGGATAAGTCAGGAGACAGACAGAAAAATACTATTTTACTTTATTTCTACTAAATAACAGAAAATATAAAGAGGGTACAGAAGGTTGTGCTTCTAGTTTCATCCATCTCATGCTCATCAAAAAGAATCCACTAACAAGGTTGATCAAGTCTTGTTAAAAAACTCATTCCGATTAACATGGAACCGGAGAAATTTCGAATATCACTATGTTACCTCAACGGGGATATGGACATCCCCAATAATAAGAATATCATACTTTTTCTTGACAGTAGGGAGAGGAAATTCAAAACCTCCAAATATAATTGATGGAATTCTTCCAATAGAATTGATACTATAAACCCAAGGTTGTTTCCTCGGAAAGTGTACCGTGTGCTCATTGCCATTAACATGAAAAGTGACATTGCCTTTGTTGCAATCAATAACCGCCCCTGCAGTATTAAGGAAAGGTCTTCCAAGAATAATAGACATACTATCGTCCTCAGGAATATCAAGAATAGCAAAGTCCGTTAAAATAGTAACGTTTGCAACCACAACAGGCACATCCTCACAAATACCGACAGGTATAACAGTTGATTTATCAGCCATTTGCAAAGATATTTCAGTAGGTGTCAACTTATTCAAGTCAAGTCTATGATATAAAGAGAGAGGCATAACACTAACACCGACTCCAAGATCACATAAAGCAGTTTTAACATAGTTTTTCTTAATGGAGCATGTTATAGTAGGTACTCTGGGATCTCCAAGTTTCTTTGGTATTCCACCCTTAAAAGTATAATTAGCAAGCATGGTGGAAATTTCAGCTTCAGGTATCTTTCTTTTATTAGTAATAATATCCTTCATATACTTAGCATAAGGATTTGTTTTGAGCACATCAGTTAATCGCATACGCAAAAAGATAGGTCTAATCATTTCAGCAAAGCGCTCAAAATCCTCATCATCCTTTTTCTTGGATGGTTTTGGAGGAAAAGGCATGGGTTTCCGAACCCATGGTTCCCTTTCTTTACCATGTTTCCTAGCAACGAAGTCTCTTTTATCATAACGTTGATTCATTGATTGTGGGTTATCAAGATCAACAGCAGGTTCAACTTCTACATCATTATCATTACTAGGTTGAGCATTATCATGAACATCATCATTAACATTTTCACTAGGTTCATGTTCGTTACCAGATTGTGTTTCAGCATCAGACATGGAACTATCATTTGGATTCTCAAGTGACTCAACAATAGGTTCACTAGAAGTTTGCAAAGTCCTATCATTTTTCTTTTTCTTCCTTTTAGAAGAACTAGGTACATCAATATCATTTCTCTGAGAATCTTGCTCGATTCTCTTAGGGTGGCCTTCAGGATACAAAGGTTCCTGAGCCATTCTACCAGTTCTAGTAGCCACTCTAACAGCATAATCATTTTTCTTACTATTCATTTCATCAAGCACTTCTTTTTGAACTTTAAGTACTTGTTCTACTTGAGTGGTAACCATAGAAGCATGTTTGCTAACAAGTTGAAGTTCACCTCTAATATCAGCCATATAATCACCCAAGCGTTTAATCATATAAGCATCTTTTTTAATTGTCTACCAAAATAACCATTAAAGTCATCTTGCTTAAACATAAAGTTATCAAACTCATCCAAGCACTGACTAGCAATTTTAGTAGGAGGGACTTCAGCTTTATCATATCTATAGAGAGAATTTACCTTTACTACCTGTGTCGGGATATCGGGATCAGGAGGTGCTTTAGTGAATAAGGAATTTAGATCATATACTTCTTCAACAGGCGGTAAATTAAGACCGTGTATTTCTTCAATAGGAGGTAAATTCTTAACATCTTCGGCTTTAATACCTTTTCTTTCATAGATTTCTTTGCCTCTTGCATATCTCCGGGACTGAGAAATAGAACACCTCTCTTCTTCGGAGTTGGTTTAGGAATAGGCTCAATAATTGGCTCAGAAATTGGCTTGGGAGCTGGCTCGGGAGGTGCCCAATTATTTTCATTTGTCAACATATTGTTCAATAGAATTTCAGCCTCATCCGGTGTTCTTTCCCTGAAAAGAGAACCAGCACAACTATCCAGGTAATCTCTGGAAGCATTGGTTAGTCCATTATAAAAGATATCAAGTATTTTAGGTTTCTTAAGAGGATGATCAGGTAAAGCATTAAGTAACTTGAGAAGCCTCCCCCAAGCTTGTGGGAGACTCTCTTCTTCAATTTGCACAAAGTTATATATTTCCCTCAAGGCAGCTTGTTTCTTATGAGCAGGGAAATATTTAGCAGAAAAGTAATAGATCATATCCTGGAGACTTTGCACACAACCAGGATCAAGAGAATTAAACCATATCTTAGCATCACCCTTTAATGAGAACGGAAATATTTTAGTAAATAAAGGTAGCGCGATCTCTCATTATTAGTAAACAGGGCAGCTATATCATTTAACTTAGTAAGATGTGCCACAATAGTTTCAGATTCATAGCCATAAAAAGGATCAGATTCAACCAAAGTAATTATATCTGGATCAACAGAAAAATCATAATAATCCTTATCGGGAACACAAATAGGTGAAGTAGCAAAAGCAGGGTCGGGTCTCATTCTGTCTCTAAAAGATTCTTTACTCCATTTAACTAGCAACCTCTTAAGTTCATATCTATCTTGGCGAGCAAAAATAGCTGCAGAAGATTCCGCATCAAAAAGGTAACCTTTAGGAATAGCAGGCATATTTCCATCATCACTCTCATCATTGTATTCAGGTGCAATAATTTCTCTTTCTCTAGAAATATGTCGTGGGAAAACTGTCGATCCACGAACACCTATGGGACCGGAGCCCCTTTCGGTTCGGCGGGGGGCGGAGATCGCACGAAGAGCGGATCGAGGCGAGGCACACGAGTAGTTTTACCCAGCTTCGGAGCTCTCCGGAGAGATAATACTCCTACTGCTGCTTGCTTGTGTATATTGAGTTCTTGCGAGAGGCCGAGCGTGAGTGTTCTCAGCCTCCGAATGTTCCGAACCCCCTCTACGTTGCCCACGGGCCTCCTTTTATATGCGAAAGGGGTTACCGACAAGTGGCAACGCAGAGAAGGGTATAAATGTAAAAAGCGAGGTGGTTGGTACAGTTATTTGCACAGTGTAGTCTACCTAACCCTGACGGCAGGGGACAAGGGCATTAAATGCCCGTCTAAGTTGCCAAACAGTGCGAAAAAGGACCGTCAGGGGTGCCACCGTTCTCCATGATGGCAAATCCGCCAGCGTTGCTGGCCACCATGCACCCCTGGCTGCACAGCCTCTCGCCACGCGCCCCTGAAAAGAACCACAGTGTGACACGTAGGTGGATGTGCTGGAGCGCGGGAACAGGTTGCTTGCCGCGGCAAGTGCCTTGCCGCTGTTGTTGTCTTGTCGCGCCCGGGAGCTTGTCGCTCACTGGGCCTTGCCGGGACGCGTGGCGCGTCGCGGCAAGTTCCTTGAAATGCGTTGGTTGGCCTTCCCGGCAAGCTCCTCTTGCCGGGGCCTTGTCTCTTTGACTTTAATATTTTGCTCTCGAATGGCTGGTCGGCCTTCCCAGCAAGCTCCTCTTGCCGGGGTCTTTATGTCCTTGAATGGTTCCAAAGGAACTTTGGAGGATCTTGGCGGTCACCCGGCAAGCCTTGCCGCGGGGTGCTGCAACTGCCCGTGCACAAGTTCGGGATACTATAGTACCCCTATTTTAGCACACCGACAGGAGCCCCCGGGCCTGGGCCACACACGGTGCCGAGCGCTGTTGGGCCAGGCCCAAGACAGTGCACGGGCACTCGCGGCTTGGGTTACGCCGCAACTTACTCCGCCCCCACCACGCCCTCCCCAACGGCACGCGTCGAATGCGGCATCGTGGGAGCGATCGTGCGGGGATTCATTAATCGGAAGGGCGAAACGTCCCCCCTCCCTCTTTATAAGCAGGGGAAAACAGGGGCAGTCCGTCCACCCTGCCGTCGCTGCTTCCAATCTCAAAAGCTCCACCGCTCTCCCCTTCCTCTCGAAGCCAAGAGAGAGCAGCGCCCCGCTCCCCATTGCCACCAGCACCATCAACACCGTCTGCCTCCCTCACCATGCCCGCCATGGCTCCGAAAGCCGATAAGGGGAAGGGCGCGAAGTCGACCGAGGCGCAGCGGCTCGCAGCGCTGCGGAAGGAGCGGGCGATCTTCTCCCCCCAGCTCGGTGCGAAGGAGCTGAGGGAAGACTTCTATCTGTTCTGGTCGACGGAGACGCAGGCGCATTCGCGCACGAGGGTGCTCCCGGCTGCTGCATCTGAAGTAGCGCCAAACGGGTACCCATTTTTCGCATTGTTCTTTTACTGCGGATTGTGCCCACCATTCTCGGAGTTCTTCTGCGACGTCATGAATATGTACGGGCTCCACCTCTCAGATTTCACCCCCAACGCCGTATTGACCATGGCCGTTTTCGCACACCTGTGCGAGAACTTTGTCGGAGTCCACCCCAACGTTGCCCTCTTCCCCAACGTTGCCCTCTTCCGCCACTTCTTCATGCCTCGGGTCGAGAGAGGAGAGCCGCTTGCCGGAGGGATAGCCTGGATCTCGAGAGTCGGCAACAAGGAGGCGTATCTGGAGGGCGAGCTCCGCAGCAAGTGGGAGGAGTGGAGAGCGGAGTGGTGTTGGATAGTTGAGGAGAATCCGCAGCCGTTTACTGCTGTGCGCCAAGCCCCAATAGTGCGTGGCAATGATTGGAGCAACGTGGCCCCAGAGGATGAGAGACTGAAGATTGCCGTTACCAGAATCCTCCGCCTCAGGCTTGCCGGGCTCACAGTAGGCGCAGTCGGCGCAGATTTCCTTCGCCGCCGCATCGCCCCCCTGCAGGAGAGGGGTAGGCCCGCCTGGGAGTTCAAGAACTCGGCGGACATCATGAGGCTGCGGCCAGGCCTTAACTTCAACTTCACCGTCATGGAGCTGAACGCGACGCTGTCGGAGTTATTCAAGCGTGACCCCCAGCACCCCTTCACCTTGCCGCGGGCCGTCGTCCCACTGTGCAACAACTCGTCGCTCGACCGAATCCGCGCTATGATGCCGTTGTGCGATTCACACGGAATCGTACCAACTTGGCAAGAGCCTGCGGATGACGTGGTGCGGGCATTCTTCGACAGCTTAGAAGAAGTGCCGATCCACGCCGACGAGCAGAAGAGCCTCACCCGCGACACCACTGAGGCGGAGCTGCAGTTCATTGCCACCAGGGCGGAAGAGGCTGCGGCAGCAGCTGCCGCAGGTGCGTTTGGGTTTACTGTGGAAGAGGCCGAGGCAGCAGAGGCGACAAGCTTGGCGGAGCGAGAGGAGTTCGCTGGCGGGGAGGACCTTGCCGGGCCAGAACTCGAGCCGAGCGAGCCTGCCGAGGGCGCGGGCGACTCGTTGGAGGCCGGCTCTTCTTCCTTCCCGCCATCCAGCAACTTGCCGCAAGCGGAGCCCCCAGCCCCGCCAAGAAGGCGCCTCCGCAGGGCCGGGGACGCAGCGGGTCGACAGGTGGATCGACAGCCGCCGCAGCGCTCGACGCGCTCCACCGCGGCAAGCAATGTTGCCGCGGGGAGCACCTCCCGCTGCTGCAGCAACTGGAGCGGGGCCTTCACAGACCACCGCTTCTGATCCCGCCAAGCGGCCCCGGGAACCTACTCCTCCGCCTCGCCGCTCCGGAGATGGGCCAGGCTTTGACCTCTCCGCGCTGAGCTCCGACGAGGAAGAAGAAGAGTAAGTTTCTCCACGACATCTGTAATTCTTCAATCTTGTTATTTTTGTCGTGTATCTGACTTGCTTCAATCTGAACCAATCCCTTTCCAGGATGCTGACCCAGAGAGCGGCGAAGAGAGCCAAGGCCCCGGTGATTGTCATCGAGGATGATATCACCGTGTCAGCGGGGGGTGCATCTGAGACCACCCTGACGGACCCGGCAGCTACTCCTCAGAGCAGCCCCCAGCGCAGCCCCCAACGTAAGTTTATAGCTTGCTTTTTGTTGACGGGCGCTCATGGGTGTTGTTTCTTTGCTGATATCTTATCTGTTGGGTTTGTGTAGGAGCAGAGCAGCTTCATCAAGAGGGCCCGGAGACCGCTCCCGAAGCGCCATCTGCTTCAACTACGCCGCCGAGGGAGGGCTCTCCGACAAGGGAGCGCTCCCCGGCAAGGGAGAACTCTCCGGCAAGGGACGACACTGGTGATCCCCCGGTGGTTGATACCACAACTGCAGATCCCGGCCCAGGTAATCCACTTGCCCGAGAACTCCGCTTGAGTTCTTCTTCTGATTTCTTCTCTGAGTTTTTGCTTGACTTCTCTCTCTCTCCTCCGTTCTTCGAATCCATCTGCAGAGCCGATGGAGACCGAGGCCGCCGACGAGGGGAGCGCGCGTGGCAACACTGACGATGCCGCCGCCACCGAAGGAGAGGCCGGTGCCGACGAGCCCGTCAGTGAGGAGGCCGCCAAGGCTGCCGCCGCAGATGCAGGCGAGGGGTCCGGCGGTCGTACTGACGGCCCCGAGGCCGCAGGAGCACCAGGCGCTGCACCGACTGCCGAACCCTCTGCCGCTGCTGCGGCACCAGGCTTCGAAGAGGCCCAGCCCGACGTCTACTTGAAGGCCGGAGACGGCATATTCATCAATCTTCCCTGGGCGTCGAGCTCCAGGGCGCCGGTTGAAGGAGAAAACTTTGACGTGGAGCTGCTTGCCTCCGCCGGGCTATCGCTGGTCGACACGCCAGGCAGCAGCGACGAGCCCGAAGAGGAGCGGCTGCTGTGGAGGTTGAATTCGCTCTACCGCGCCCGGCAGGCCAAGCTGGCCTCCCGGGAAGCGCTTGTCGCGAAGGCTGGCGTGGACCTGGAGAAGCGCGCGGAGGAGCTCCGAAGTGCCAACCGAGAAGCTCTTTGATCGGTGGTGCAGGAGCGGGAGCAGCTTGCCGAGGAGCGCACGGCCTACCTCCTTGAGAAGGCCGAGGCTGAAGAACAACAGCGGCTGGCCACCGAGAAGCAGGCTGCGCGGGAAGGCGAGCTGGTGCAGCGGAAGGCCTACCTCGACAGCTATGAGGAAGAGCTTGTCGGGCGCGAGCAAGCACTCGGCGGGGCTCTCAAGGAGGCAAAGGACGCCGCCGCAGCTGCTGAGGCCGCCAAGAAGGAGTTGGAGGCCAAGGTGATGCAGTTGAAGGCCAATCTGAAAGCGGGCGGCGAGGAGCTTGCCGCGCTCAAGCGCGAGCGCGAGAAGGATGCTGCCGCTCATGGTGAGCTGCAGGGTCTCCTCACGGAGAGGGGCAGAGAGCTCGGCGCCGCCAAGGACTCCAATGCTGACCTCGAGCTGAAGCTGGCCACGCTGACCCGGACGCTGGATAGCGCCAGGGAGCGAGAGGTGACCTTGGCGGAGAAGGTCAAGGCTGACGTAGAACTGCTGGCGAGTATTGCCGTCACCCAGAACTCATTCAGGGAGACGGTAGAGCACTGGACCGAGGGTCTGGTGAACATCGTCGCAGTCATCAATGGAGAGTTGGCGCAGCTGGGGATGGAGGACTTTGGATATCCTTCCGACGAGCATCTCCAGCCCAGCACCAAGCTTAGTTTATTCTTCAAGGGCGTGGCGACGGCCCTCCAGCGGCTTCGGGAGAGGATCCCAAAGCAGCTGGCTGACGAGTCGCGCCAGATCTGCGCAGGGGCTCTCCAGAAGGTGTTGGTGAACGTGGCCTATCGCAACCCAGGCCTCAACCTCACCAACGTCCTCAAGTCCCTGCCGGCAGATGCTGATCTGGAGGCGCTCAAGGCCCTTGTCGCACCCATTGTGGACAAGGTGAGCGAAATCAAGAGGGTTGAGGGCGACCATGTAGACTAGGCCACCCTTTGTATCTTTTCCTTGTCGCTGCAACGTCATGTTACGAGAATCATTAGTTAGAGCTGCGACAAGTTCATTTTATGTAATATGACTCTGTTTGGATATCAATTGCAATGTTATTTCCTTTACTTGATTCCAAGTTTTGTATGTTTTCACCCTACGCTTTTAGGTAACTTGCCGGTGTAGGCACCAGAGCCGCGAGCGTTGAGTGCGGAACGTCAGCAGCCTGCTGGCGGTGCCGCTTCCGGCAAGAAACCTTGTCGCGAACTAGCCGCAGCTCACTTAAGTTGTTGAGCGGACTCGAAACAAAATAAGGGCGCGACTAGCTGCGAGTTGGTTCCTCCGCGCACAGGTTTTCCATACAAAGCACGATGGTTCAAGGAGAATAACTTAAAAATTTAAAAACTGATTGCTCAAACTCTGGCAACTTAGCTTTTCTGTCGCCTGCTTCCCGGCAAGGCGAATCTTCCTTGAACGAGACCCTGTCCACACCATTATCTTCTCCTTCCCCCCGGAAAACTTGTGTGCGAGGGATTCTTCCTTTCCTTTGAGAAAAAGAAAGAAGAGAAAACAAAGGTACGGAGCCTTATGGCTCGTTATTGCTTACCGGGGCAGGTGCTGCACAAAGTGTCAAATAACATATGCAAAGATAGAAAGCATGTAACCGACAAGATGTGCGGAGCACATGAGCTTTACTTATGCACGGGATCTGCCCCCGGCTTTGTACAAATGATTACATGCAACAGCGGCAAGACTTGTACAAAAGGTGGTTGCCGGAACAAGTTCTGGCAACCGCGCCCTACGGGTAAAACTTACGAAGATGCTCGATGTTCCAGGAGTTGCTCACCGGAATGCCATCTTCGGTCTCAAGGCGGACAGCGCCAGGCCTTGTGACTCGTTTCACCCGATAAGGGCCTTCCCACTTCGGCGTCAACTTGTTGGAATTCTTGGCGGACTGAACGTGCCGAAGAACAAGGTCGCCTTCCTCGAGACTTCTGGCATTAACTTTGCGGCTATGGTAGCGGCGCAAAGCTTGCTGGTATCGAGCAGCTCGTACAGCAGCCTGAAGACGGTCCTCCTCGAGGAGCAGCGCGTCATCTTGTCGCAGCTGCTCTTGCTCAAGCTCATCATAAGCGAGCACTCGAGGTGACCCGTATACGAGTTCCGTGGGGAGAACTGCCTCCGTTCCATAGACTAGAGCGAAGGGTGTCTGTCCAGTGGCTTGATTTGGCGTCGTCCTGATCGACCAAAGAGCCACCGGCAGCTCCTCGATCCAGTTTCTTCCGCACTTGTGCAGCCTGTCGAAAGTCCTGGTCTTGAGTCCACGCAACACTTCAGCATTTGCCCTCTCCGCTTGACCGTTGCTTCTTGGATGAGCAACAAAAGCATAGCAGACCTTGGCACCAAGATCTTGGACGTACTGCATGAAGGTGCGACTCGTGAATTGTGTGCCATTGTCGGTGATGATCCTGTTAGGGATCCCGAAACGGCAAACAATCGACCTGAAGAACTTGACTGCTGACTGTGCTGTCACCTTCCTCACTGGTTCCACTTCCGGCCACTTTGTGAACTTGTCGATTGCAACATACAAGTACTCAAAGCCCCCGACAGCTCGGGGGAAAGGGCCGAGGATGTCGAGCCCCCAGACCGAAAATGGCCAGGATAAAGGGATCGTCTGGAGAGCTTGAGCTGGCTGGTGTATCTGCTTGGAATGGAACTGGCACGCTTCACACTTGGTTACTTGTGCAGTTGCATCCTGGAGGGCTGTCGGCCAAAACCTTGCCGGAAAGCTTTGCCGGCAAGTGCTCTTGCGCCAATGTGGTGACCACATATGCCTCCATGTATCTCTGCCAACAGCTTCTGTCCATCTTCCCGATGAATACACTTCAATTTCACACCGTTGAGTCTTCTGCTGTATAGTGTGTTGTCAACAAACTGGTACATACTTGACTGCCGGGCTACTCTTTCCGCTTCTTCTTGCTCTTCGGGAAGTTCTCCTGTCTGAAGGAAGTGGACAATCTGCTGCGCCCACACTGGAGCTTGCGGCTCGACAACAAGGACTAAAGGCTCATCTGCTGCTGCGGGAACACCTGCTTCTACGGCGAGAACCTGTGGTTCAGCCGGAGCTTGATGTCCCCCGGCAAGCTTGCCGGAGCAAAACTTGTCGGGAGCATCTGCTTCAACGATACAAGCCCTAGGACTTGTCGGAGCAGACTGCTCCTCAGCACTCTGGGCGTTGACCTTGGTGACCTTCTCAGCGGCGACTTCAGGGAGCTCTGCCGGAAAGTAGTCACCAGAAATCAACTTCCTTTTCTTGCTCTGTCCAGTTGATGGTGCCACAGACGGTTGAGTCAGCTTGAGCACAAAGATCCCTGGTTCCACAGGTAACTTCAATGCGGCGCACTTTGACAGGCCATCGGCTATGTCATTCTGAGCCCTTGGAACATGTTCCATCTGCAGGCCGTCAAAGTGCTCTTCTAGCTTCCTTACTTCATCAACGTAAGCTTCCATCAACGGACTCTGATAACTCTTGTTCACTTGTCGGACGACAAGTTGCGAGTCACCCCTGACAATAAGTTTTTTGATCCCAAGTTCTGCCGCGATTCTGAGGCCGGCAAGCAAACCTTCATACTCTGCAGTATTGTTTGTTGCTTGCTCCTTGGGAAAATGCATCTGGACTACGTACTTGAGGTGCTCTCCGGTGGGTGCGACAAGCAGCACGCCTGCACCGGCGCCTTGCAGCGAGAAGGCACCATCAAAGTACATAAGCCACTCTTTGCTCGCTTCCTTGACGGGGATGCTCGTTTCTGGAATTTCTTCATCTTGTGTTGGCGTCCATTCTGCTATGAATTCCGCCAACGCTCTGCTCTGTATAGTTGCAGTACTCTCGAACTTGAGGCCGAAGCTTGACAATTCCAGTGCCCACTCGACTATCCTGCCCGTTGCTTCTGGATTTTGCAGTATCCTCTTTAACGGGAAACGAGTGACAACTGTTATCTCATGTGCTTGGAAGTAATGGCGCAGCTTTCTCGAGGCCATGAGGAGGCCAAAAAGCAATTTCTGCACACCAGAGTACCTTGACCTAGCCCCCTGCAGAAGGGAACTGACAAAGTAAACTGGGTGCTGCACCATCCTTTTCTGCACCTTCTCTGGCGTCTACTCAGATCTATCCTTGTCGGGACCAGAGCTTGCCGGTGAAGCCCCCTACTTGTCGCCGGATGCATCTGCTTCGGTTGCTGGCTCATCATCCGCCTCCCTCTCCGCTACTAACGCAGCACTAACCACTTGATTGGTTGCCGCTATGTACAGCAACAACTTCTCTTGTGGCTTAGGTGCGATAAGTATTGGAGTGGAGGACAGGTACCTCTTCAAGTCCTGCAGCGCAGCCTCCGCTTCCGGAGTCCATTCCATTGGACCTGCCTTTTTCAAAATTTTGAAAAATGGCAGGGCGCGCTCAGCAGATCTAGAGATAAACCTGCTGAGAGCAACTACACAACCGGCAAGCCTTCGCACATCATTGACGCGCCTTGGTGCTTCAATCTGTTCAATGGCCTTGATCTTGTCGGGGTTTGCTTCAATCCCCCGTTGAGACATGAAGAACCCGAGAAGCTTGCCGGAGGGGACTCCAAAGACGCACTTCTCGAGGTTGAGCTTGAGGTTGATCTTGCGCAGATTTGCAAAGGTCTCATCCAAATCTTGGATCAGAGTAGCCTTGTCCTTGCTCTTGACCACTATGTCATCCATGTAGGCTTCTACATTTCTGTGTATCTGTGGCTCAAAAGCATGATGGACTACCCTTGCAAATGTTGAACCAGCATTAAACGAAAGGCATCCGTACAAAACAGTACGTGCCACACGGGGTGATGAATGCGGTCTTCTCTTCATCCTCCTCTGCCATGAAGATCTGATGATATCCTGAGTATGCATCAAGAAATGAAAGCAAATCACATCCGGCCGTGGAGTCAACAATCTGGTCGATGCGCGGCAAGGGAAACGGATCCTTGGGACAGGCTCTATTGACATCGGTGAAGTCTATACAAAGCCTCCATTTCCCATTTGCTTTGCGCATGACTACAGGATTGGCCAGCCACATAGGATGGAGCACTCCTCTGACAAGGCCTGCTGCTTCCAGTTTCTTGATCTCTTCTGCTATAAATTCTTGGTGCTCCACTGCTTGTTTCCCGACTTTCTGCTTGACGAGCCGCGCGTGAGGACAGACGGCAAGGTGGTGCTCAATTACTTCCCTGGGAACACCGGGGATGTCAGACGGTTGCCATGCAAACACGTCGACATTCGCCCGCAGGAAAGCAACGAGCGCGCTTTCCTATTTAGGGTCGAGCGTGGCACTGATGGTGAAGGTACCACCAGTGCCGTCCTCCTTGGCGGACACCTTCTTGGTCTTTGGTGGAGCTGCCATCGCCTTCTTACACTTGCCGGTGGAGCTCGATGGTGCGTCCTCGACGGTAGCGCAGCACTCCGAAGAGGTGCGCTTGCCGGAGTGGGCATCAGAGCTCTTGCCGGACTTGGTCTTCTTCGCCCCGGGAGCTTCAGCGGCAAGTGATCTGCGATCTGCTGCGGCTGCTGCCTCCCGGTAGATCTTGTCGGCGCAGATAAGAGCATCCTTCTTGTCGCCAGGGACAGAGATGACACTTATCGGGCCTGGCATCTTCAGCACGTTGTATGCATAGTGAGAGGCCGCCATGAACTTGGCGAGTGCTGGACGGCTAAGTATCCCATTGTAGGGCAATGGGAAGTCAGCAACGTCAAAAGTGACCCTCTCAGTCCTGAAATTCAGCTCGCTGCCGAATGTTACTAGCAATGTGATCTTTCCCTTCGGCTTGCTCCTTCCCGGGTTGATTCCTTGGAATGTGCCGGACTCTTCGAGCTCGCTGTCAGGGATCTGGAGTTTCTGGAGCACCGCGGAGGAGATCAGATTCAAGCCGTCCCCACTGTCAACTAGCATCTTTGTGACCTTGAGGTTGCGGATTGTTGGTGAGACCAACATCGGCAAGCACCCAACCGCAGTTATGCGATCAGGGTGGTCCTCAATATCAAAGATGATAGGCGTGCTGGACCACTTCAGAGGCCTGCGTGACTCAACGGGCGGTTCTGCTGCATTAACTTCCCGGGCCCATTGCTTGAGCTATCGGTGTGAAGTATGCAGAGAAGCACCACCGTCAACGCACAGGACCTCTGTGGCTTTCTAGAACTCCTGCTCATCGGTCTCATCATCCTCCATGTCTTCACCTTCATCTTCATCATCCTTGTCGCGGCCGCGGGGAGGCCTGTCCCCTTGCCGCTGCTTGGCCTTGCCGTGGCGTCCTCCCTGGCCGGGACGCTTCTTGCCAGCTCCTCCAGCACCTTCCTGGGCCTTCTCCTTGTCTCGTCGCTCGTATTCGGCTTTCTGCAGCTCAACAAGCTGCTCAACCTTCTTGCAACTCTGGAGATCATGGCCCTTGGTGCGGTGGATCTTGCAGTACTGCTTGTCGTTGCCGCCCTGCTTGTCGGCGGCCGCGGCAACCTCCTTGCCGGAGCTACCAACTTTGGCTTCCTTGGCGCTGGCTCCGTTGCCGGACTGCTCAACGACTAGCACGTCTTTGCCTTTCTTCTTCCTGTTGTTGCGCCGCCGGTTTCTCTTTGCCGGGGCGGTCCCATCACTGTCAGATCCTGCCGCTTCTGCATCCTCTCCGGGGAGCCTCCTACCCTCCTCAGCGCGTGCGCACTTGTCGGCCAGGGCATATAGCTCGCTGACGTCTCTGATCTTGCACATCGCCATCTCCTCCCTCATCCTGCGGTTCCGCACGTTCTGATGGAACACGCTGATCACCGCGCCAGGGTGAACGTCTGGGATGTTGTGCTGCACGCGGCTGCATCTTTGAATGAATTTGCGCAGGGGCTCTCCTTCCTTCTGGGCAAGCAGGTGAAGGTCACTCTCTTGGCCATGAGGTTTGTGGCCGCCTATAAAGGCGCCGACACACTAATGACAGAGATCTGCTCAGGAAGATATGGAACCGTCCGGCAAGTGCATGAGCCAGGATCTGACGTTGGGCTTGAGTACCAGAGGGAAGTAGTTGGCCAGGATCTTGTCGTCCCGCCCCCCAGCAGCTTGCACCGCGATGGTGTAGATGCTGAGGAACTCCGATGGATGCGTCTGGCCGTCATACTTCTCCGGTATGTCTGGCTTGAAGTTCTTGGTGCTGGGCCACTGGACTCGCCGCAGCTCACGAGTGAACGCAGGGCAACCTACCGTGTACGGCAAGTCGCCTGGTTCCCCTGGCGCATGCATGTCGACAGCGGGCCCAGCGCGCTGGTCGGATTGACGCCGCACTTCCCTTCGGCGCTCGATGCGGGTTCGAGCGTCTTCTTGTTGCCGTTCATGAAGAACTTGGCGGTGATCGCGGCGAGCTCGTGGATCCGACGACGCAGTGGAGTCGCTGTTGACGTGGATCCGGCGAGTCAGCGATTTTGGCCTCCGGGATGGAGAGTGCACGGTGGTTGCACCCCCCTGGTTTCGTCGCCATCGGCTCGCGCCTGGCAACCTTGCCGCGGCAGCGACGCGCTCGGTTGCCGCGGAGTGTCGCCGTTGGCAAAGCCGATGAGACTCTGGATGATGGCCCTCCATTCGTTGATCTTGTCTGACGTCGGAGGGTAATCCAGGAGCAGTTGAGCTCGCGCCAGAGCTTCTGCTCGAGTGGTGGGTGGCAGGGGCGAACGGTGCGAGGAGCGGGATATGCTCGGACTTCTAACTAAGTTAGAAGGAGCAGCATCCCTTCCTGGCGACCGTACTACGCTTGCGCCAGCATGCTGGTGTGCATGATGATCTTGAGCCCCCCGAGATCCACCAGCTCGGTCCTGGTCCAATGAACGTATGGTACGGCGAATACCATGACGCTGTTGGTCCCGCGCCTCCTGAGACGGGCGCGGTGCATCGACGGACATCAAGGTCTGCGGAGCCTTGTCCTTGGACTTGGCAGCACCATGGACTCCCTCGCCGATGTCCGTTCTTCCGCCGGCGTCTACCCCACCACCCATTCGCTCCGGTGGCGGTGGGATCGACGCGGACGGAACTGCTGCCTCCGAAGCCTTCTTCTTCGGTGGCATGTTGATGATGAAAAAGAAGCTTTAGCCCGTGTGAACGCCGGATCAGGTTCACACAACCTCGACGCCCCCCTACCTGGCGCGCCAAAGATGTCGTGGGAAAACTGTCGATCCACGAACACCTATGGGACCGGAGCCCCTTTCGGTTCGGGGGGGGGGGGGCGGAGATCGCACGAAGAGCGGATCGAGGCGAGGCACACGAGCAGTTTTACCCAGCTTCGGAGCTCTCCGGAGAGATAATACTCCTACTGCTGCTTGTTTGTGTATATTGAGTTCTTGCGAGAGGCCGAGCGTGAGTGTTCTCAGCCTCCGAATGTTCCGAACCCCCTCTACGTTGCCCACGGGCCACCTTTTATATGCGAAAGGGGTTACCGACAAGTGGCAACGCAGAGAAGGGTATAAATGTAAAAAGCGAGGTGGTTGGTATAGTTATTTGCACAGTGTAGTCTACCTAACCCTGACGGCAGGGGACAAAGGCATTAAATGCCCGTCTGAGTTGCCAAACAGTGCGAAAAAGGACCGTCAGGGGTGCCACCGTTCGCCACGATGGCAAATCCGCCAGCGTTGCTGGCCATCATGCACCCCTGGCTGCACAGCCTCTCGCCACGCGCCCCTGAAAAGAACCACAGTGTGACACGTAGGTGGATGTGCTGGAGCGCGGGAACAGGTTGCTTGCCGCGGCAAGTGCCTTGCCGCTGTTGTTGTCTTGTCGCGCCCGGGAGCTTGTCGCTCACTGGGCCTTGCCGGGACGCATGGCGCGTCGCGGCAAGTTCCTTGAAATGCGTTGGTTGGCCTTCCCAGCAAGCTCCTCTTGCCGGGGCCTTGTCTCTTTGACTTTAATATTTTGCTCTCGAATGGCCGGTCGGCCTTCCCGGCAAGCTCCTCTTGCCGGGGTCTTTATGTCCTTGAATGGTTCCAAAGGAACTCTGGAGGATCTTGGCGGTCACCCGGCAAGCCTTGCCGCGGGGTGCTGCAACTGCCCGTGCACAAGTTCGGGATACTATATTACCCCTATTTTAGTACACCGACACATAGCAATTTGCTCATCAAGAAATTCACCAAGGGGCACAGTAGTATCAAGCATAGAAGTGGTTTCATCGTAAGTATCATGCATAGTAGAAGTGGCATCATCAATAACATGCGACATATCAGAATTCATAGCAGTAGCAGGTTTAGGTGTCGCAAGCTTACTTATAATAGAAGGAGAATCTAGTGCAAGGCTAGATGGCAGTTCCTAACCTCCCCTCGTAGTTGAGGGCAAAATAGTAGTTCGATCATCTTTCAAGTTCTTCATAGTGTCCAGCAGATATAAATCCCAAGTGACTCAAAGAATAGAGCTATGCTCCCCGGCAACGGCGCCAGAAAAAGGTCTTGATAACCCACAAGTATAGGGGATCGCAACAGTTTTCGAGGGTAGAGTATTCAACCCAAATTTATTGATTCGACACAAGGGGAGCCAAAGAATATTCTCAAGTATTAGCAGCTGAGTTGTCAATTCAACCACACCTAGAAACTTAGTATCTGCAGCAAAGTGTTTAGTAGCAAAGTAATATGATAGTGGTGGTGACGGTAACAAAAGTAAAGGCAGTAAAAGTAATGTTTTTGGTATTTTGTAGTGATTGTAACAGTAGCAACGGAAAAGTAAATAAGCGAGAACCAGTATATGGAAAACTCGTAGGCACCGGATCAGTGATGGATAATTATGCCAGATGTGGTTCGTCATGTAACAGTTATAACATAGGGTGACACAGAACTAGCTCCAGTTCATCAATGTAATATAGGCATGTATTCCGAATATAGTCATACGTGCTTATGGAAAAGAACTTGCATGACATCTTTTGTACTACCCTCCCGTGGCAACGGGGTTCTATTGGAAACTAAGGGATATTAAGGCCTCCTTTTAATAGAGAACCGGAACAAAGCATTAGCACGTAGTGAATACATGAACTCCTCAAACTATGGTCATCACCGGGAGTGGTTCCGATTATTGTCACTTCGGGGTTGCCGGATCATAACACATAGTAGGTGACTATAGACTTGCAAGATAGGATCAAGAAGTCACATATATTCGTGAAAACATAATAGGTTCAGATCTCAAATCATGGCACTCGGGCCCTAGTGACAAGCATTAAGCATAGCAAAGTCATAGCAACATCAATCTCAGAACATAGTGGATACTAGGGATCAAATCCTAACAAAGCTAACTCGATTACATGGTAAATCTAATCCAACCCATCATCATCCAGCAAGCCTACGATGGAATTACTCACGCACATCAGTGAGCATCATGAAATTGGTGGTGGAGGATGGTTGATGATGACGACGGTGACGAATCCCCCTCTCTGGAGCCCTAAACGGACTCCCGATCAGCCCTCCCGAGAGAGATTAGGGCTTGGCGGCGGCTCCGTATCGTAAAATGCGATGATTTCTTCTCTCTAATTTTTTTCTCCCCGAAGGCCAATATATGGAGTTGGAGTTGGCGTCGGAGGGCCACCAGGGGGCCCACGAGGCAAGGGGGCGCGCCCAGGGGGGCGCCCCCCACCCTCGTGGACAAGGTGTGGACCCCCTGGTCTTCATCTTTGGCGAGGATTTTTTATTATTTATTCTAAGATATTCTGTGGAGTTTCAGGTCATTCCGAGAACTTTTATTTTCTGCACATAAAACAACACCATGGCAATTCTGCTGAAAACAGCGTCAGTCCGGGTTAGTTCCATTCAAATCATACAAGTTAGAGTCCAAAACAAGGGCAAAAGTGTTTGGAAAAGTAGATACGAAAAGTAGATACGACGGAGATGTATCATAATCAAGCTAGTTTTGTTAGGGTTTGATCCCTAGTATCCACTATGTTCTCAGATTGATGTTGCTATGACTTTGCTATGCTTAATTCTTGTCACTAGGGCCCGAGTGCCATGATTTCAGATCTGAACCTATTATGTTTTCATGAATATATATGAGTTCTTGATCCTATCTTGCAAGTCTATAGTCACCTATTATGTGTTATGATCCGACAACCCCGAAGTGATAATAATCAGGATACTTCTCGGTGATGACCATAGTTTGAGGAGTTCATGTATTCATTATGTGTTAATGCTTTGGTCCGGTACTCTATTAAAAGGAGGCCTTAATATACCTTAGTTTCCATTAGGACCCCGCTACCACGGGAGGGTAGGACAAAAGATGTCATGCAAGTTCTTTTCCATAGGCAGGTATGACTATATTCGAAAAACATGCCTACATTACATTGATGAACTGAAGCTAGTTCTGTGTCACCCTATGTTATAACTATTACATGAGGAATCATATCCAACATAATTATCCATCACTGATCCAATGCCTACGAGCTTTTCACATATTGTGCTTTGCTTATTTACTTTACCATTGCTACTATTACAATTACTACAAAACTGCTACCATTACTTTTGCTACTGTTACCGTTACTGCCATACTACTTTGCTACTAAATATTTTGCTGCAAATACTAAGTTATCCAGGTGTGGTTGAATTGACAACTCAACTGCTAATACTTAAGAATATTCTTTGGCCCCCCTTGGGTTGAATCAGTAAATTTGGGTTGAATACTCTACCCTCGAAAACTGTTGCGATCCCCTATACTTGTGGGTTATCAGTCACCATCCTCTTATTAAAAAGCACCAGTTGGAGAGCACCGCTGTCATTTGCATCCATTAATATTAATTTATATTGAGTATGACTATGCCTGGATCTCTTTTACCATGAATTACAATGTTTAGTCAGTCCTTGATCTTCAGGGGTGCTCTGCATTTATGTTTTGCAGTCTCAGAAAGGGCTAGCGAGATACCATCTTGTTATATCATATTATGATTGTTTTGAGAAAGTGTTGTCATCCGAGATTTGTTATTATTGCTCGCTAATTGATTATACCATTGATATGAGTAAACATGAGACCTAAGTGTTATTGTGAATATGGTTAGTTCATAATCTTTGTTGAAAACTTGAATGTTGGCTTTAGATATTTGCAACAACAAGAGCAAACCGAGTTTGTAAAAGTTTTTCTTTATCACTTTCAGTTTATCAACTGAATTTCTTGAGGACAAGCAAAAGTTTAAGCTTGGGGGAGTTGATACGTCTCCATCATATCTACTTTTCCAAACACTTTTGCCCTTGTTTTGGACTCTAACTTGCATGATTTGAATGGAACTAACCCGGACTGACGCTGTTTTCAGCAGAATTGCCAAGGCGTTATTTTTGTGCAGAAGTAAAAGTTCTCGGAATGACCTGAAACTTCACGGAGATTATTTTTGGAATTCATAAAAAATACTGGCGAAAGAATCAAGACCAGGGGGCCCACACCCTGACCATGAGGGTGGGGCGTGCCTACCCCCTAGGCGCGCCCCCTGCCTCATGGGCCCCCTGATGCTCCACCGACCTCAACTCCAACTCCATATATTCACGTTCGGGGAGAAAACAAATCAGAGAGAAGGATTCATAGCCTTTTACGATATGAAGCTGCCACCAAGCCCTAATCTCTCTCGAGAGGGTTGATCTGGAGTCCGTTCAGGGCTCCGGAGAGGGGAATATGTCGCTGTCATCATCATCAACCATCCTCCATCACCAATTTCATGATGCTCACCTCCGTGCGTGAGTAATTCCATCATAGGCTTGCTAGATGGTGATGGGTTGGATGAGATTTACCATGTAATCGAGTTAGTTTTGTTAGGGTTTGATCCCTAGTATCCATTATGTTCTGAGATTAATGTTGCTATGACTTTGCTATGCTTAATGCTTGTCATTAGGGCCCGAGTGCCATAATTTCAGATCTGAACCTATTATGTTTTCATGAATATATGTGAGTTCTTGACCCTATCTTGCAAGTCTATAGTCACCTACTATGTGTTATGATCCAGCAACCCCGAAGTGACAATAATCGGGACCACTCCCGGTGATGATCGTAGTTTGAGGAGTTCATGTATTCACTAAGTGTTAATGCTTTGGTCCGGTACTCTATTAAAAGGAGGCCTTAATATCCCTTAGTTTCCAATAGGACCCCGCTGCCACGGGAGGATAGGACAAAAGATGTCATGCAAGTTCTTTTCCATAAGCACGTATGACTATATTTGGAATACATGCCTACATTACATTGATGAACTGGAGCTAGTTCTGTGTCACCCTATGTCACAACTGTTGGATGACGAATCGCATCCGACATAATTATCCATCACTGATCCAATGCCTACGAGCTTTTCACATATTTATCTTTGCTTAGTTACTTTACCGTTGCCACTGTTATGATTACTACAAAACTGCTACTGTTACTTTTGCTACTGTTGCTGTTACTTCCATACTGCTTTGCTACTAAATACTTTGCTACAGATATTAAGTTATCCAGGTGTGGTTGAATTGACAACTCAACTGCTAATACTTGAGAATATTATTTGGCTCCCCTTGTGTCGAATCAATAAATTTGGTTTGAATACTCTACCCTCAAAAACTGTTGCGATCCCATATACTTGTGGGTTATCAAGACTATTTTCTGGCGCCGTTGCCGAGGAGCATAGCTCTATTCTTTGAGTCACTTGGGATTTATATCTGCTGATCACCATGAGGAACTCGAAAGACGAAAGAACTAAGATTTTTCCGTCAATTACGAGGGGAGGTAACGAATTGCCATCTAGCTCTGCACTTGATTCTCCTTCTGTTTTGAGTAAACTTGCGACACCTAAACCTGCTTCTGCTATTAATTCTGATATGTCGCATGTTATTGATGATGCCACTTCTGCTATGCGTGATGCTTATGATGAAACTACTTCTATGCTTGATAATACTGTGCCACTAGGTGAATTTCTTGATGAACAACTTGCTAGGGCTAGAGAAAATTAAATTATTGAAACTGATAATATTGATGGAAGTGATGAAGATTCACCCCCTAGATATGAATTTCCTGTTGTGCCTGAGGGTTATGTTATGGACGAAGAAACTGCTAGAGATTTTCTTGCTTGCAATGATAGATCTGATCTTAAGAAATTATTAGCTAAGCTGAAAGAAAAGTCTCTCAATGCTAGAATGAAATATGACCTTGCTTTTGCTACTTCACCTATCTGTGTTACTGATAAGGATTATGATTTCTCTGTCGATCCTGAGATAATTACTTTGGTTGAATCTGATCCTTTTTATGGCTATGAATCTGAAACTGTTGTGGCACATGTTACTAAATTGAATGATATAGCCACCCTATTCACTAATGATGAGAAAACTCGCTACTACTATATCCTTAAGTTATTTCCATTCTCATTAAAGGGTGATGCTAAAACATGGTTTAATTCTCTTGATGCTGGTTGTGTGCGTAGTCCCCAGGAAATGATTTATTACTTCTCCGCTAAATATTTCCCAGCTCATAAGAAACAAGCTGCTTTAAGGGAAATATATAATTTTGTGCAAATTGAAGAAGAGAGTCTCCCACAAGCTTGGGGGAGGCTTCTCCGATTACTCAATGCTTTGCCTGATCATCCTCTCAAGAAAAATGAAATACTTGATATTTTTTATAATGGACTAACCGATGCTTCCAGAGACCACCCCGCAGGCCTCGTTGACTCAGTTGACCTAGTCAACATGCTGACTGGGCAGCCCAGTGGCACTGACATGCGGACTCCCACCGCGTAAAAAACTAATTAAAATATTTTTATAAATGAACTTAATTAGTTAGTTTAATGGGCCACTCATGTGTGGGGCCCAACTTTTAATTAACTTTGTTTAATTAAAATAAACCTGTGTTAGCCCCACTGTCGATGACAAGTGGGCCCCACTGGTCATTTTGACCAGTCAACCGGTTTGTTGACCCTGACGTCGCAGTGACATCATGCTGACGCAATAATCTCTTTCTGTTAAAATAAATAAATGCAGAAAATGGTTTAATCTTTGAAAATTCATAGAAAATAAACTGTAACTCAGATGAAAATGTTTTCTACATGAAAGTTGCTTAGAAAAACGTGACGAACCCGAATACACGGTCCGTTTACCTGTCAGATGCCTCTAACTAGCTGGACATGGAACATTCCCCCTCCGGTCATCTGTTTGACACATGTCTGGGAAAGGGAAAACATTCCCGGGTGAATTCCCCCTTCACCTGTATCGTGCAGAACTACGTTAGAACACTCCTAGTGCTGCATATTGCCATGTCATGCTTAGTGATACCTCTGTTTGCTCTGTATTTACTTTTTCTTCCCCCTCTTCTCTCTGGTAGCCCCCGAGGCCGATGATGCCCCGGTGCTCGACTACGTCGACGACGACACTTCTTACTTTTTAGCAGAGCTTCCAGGCAAGCACCCCCCTTTTGAGCATACCGATATCGCCTACTCTATCTCTCTTGTGCTTGCATTAGAATCTGCTGCTACTATTGTTATCCTATTTCTGTTGCATATCATGTTTATTGTAACCTGCTGTTGTTACCTACCTACCTATCCTAAACTATTTAGTATAAGCTGGGTAGAGACCCATCAGAAACCCCACTTTGTCCCGACTGCCCCGCTGGATTATCAGAAGACCCGATCAACGGGATCGAAGACCAGGCCCAGACACCGCACATCACTTTCCCCTTAGTTTCTCGACACTACTGGGTTACTATCGAGTGCCGAGGGTGATACCTCATCAGCACATCTGATGTTAACCTTGTAGGTTAGTTCATTGATTATGGTCATCGAGGATGATTCCTCCTTCTCCACTCCCGATAACGACACTGTCGTGCAACTCCACAAGAGTGGACCTCGAGGGTGATTCCTCCTTCGTTCACCTTGACGATAACATCAGGTGGAATTCCATCGAGGGTGATTCCTCAGGGTTCCCCTTGGTGTTAGACACACGGTTACTATGGTAACTATGACTTTACACTGAACCATGTTACTAAAGACGGGTCGGCCCTGAGGGGTACCCGCGCGAGATTAATTGCGAGTGATGTGGACCCGGGATGACCTGGAAGGTGCCCGCGAGATAACTACGTGGCGTGGCCGGGCATTCTTAGCCCTTGCCGCAAGTCCTCGAGATGGGGCAACGGGTCACATCGATCGTGCATCTCTGCTCGTTACCACGTGCTCCTAATCCACTATGATTTGGATATTTCATCTGAGGGGCCTCTGGCCTTGGCACTAACCATCACGTGGGCATAGTATGGGCATTCTGCATCGTATGCATCATCCAAAGCTTAATAGACGTCAGCGACTGAGCGGCGCGTGCCGGGTTGGACTGCGTAACCACCTGCCTTTTTAAGAAGGTAGCTAGGTCTGCCCGGCCGCCCACGCAACGTGCAGGAGTTCCCCTGGTGATGGCCCCAGACCCCTAGGGGCATAGGTTTAGTCCGACGTGCTGACCTCTCTATTAGGCCTAGGTCGGGTTGTGGCGTATCGTTTGGCCAAGGCCGGGCATGACCCAGTAAAGTGTGTCCGGCCGGAGTTAATCGAGCATGGCGGGTAAGTTGGTGCACCCTGATAATCCCCAAGTGCAGGGAATCATCGTAGAAATTCCCAAAGGTGGAAGTGATAAGTATGGAGTGTCAAACCCACAAGGAGCCAAAGGTAAGATCAATATTCCCTCAAGCCCTATCTGCCACTGACACGACTCTACGTGCACCGAACATTTGCTTCCAACTAGAAACAAGAAATAAAACTGTGTTGTGGGTATAAAGAGGATAACTTTGTACGATATCAGAGAGCTAAAACATAAAAGTAGGTGCTGGTATCATAAAGTTAGAATATATTACTAAATAATATAAATAGCGAGTGTGGAATAATGGTGGATCGGTGTGCGGAATTGTCCTAAGCAATTGTGAACAAGATCGATAGTCGTCATTGCAATTTCATATGAAGGAGAGGCATAAGCTAACATACTTTTCCATCCTTGGATCATATGCACTTATGATTGGAACTCTAGCAAGCATCCGCAAATACTAAAGATTCATTAAGGTAAAACCCAACCATAGCATTAAAGCATCAAGTCCCCTTTTATCCCATACGCAACAACCCCCTTACTCGGGTTTGTGTTTCCGTCACTCATGCAACCCACTATAAGTGAATCATGCATGTATTGCAACACCCTACAGCGGGAATCCCTCACGCTTGCGCGACACGGAGGGCACCGTAGGATAGCACCAAAATAAAACATACAACTCGTACCAATCTAGATCACCAATCAACTCAAGGACGAAAGATATCTACTCAAAACATCATAGGATGGCAACACATCATTGGATCATAATATGTAGCATAAAGCGCCATGTTCAAGTAGGGATTACAACGGGGTGTGGGAGAGTGGACCGCGTAAAATAGATGAGGATGGTGATGATGATGGTGATGTTGATGAAGACGATCACCGCGGCGATGATTCCCCTCCCGGTGGCACTCCGGTGCCACCAAGAGAGAGGAGGAGAGGTTCTCCCCCTTGTGCTTCCTCCTCCATGGCTTTCCCCCTCTGGTCCTTGGCCTTCATGGTGATGATGGCCCCTCCAAGATCCTCCTCCATGGCCTCTGGTGATGATGGCCCCCTCCGGCACCCTGCCGGAGAGGGCCTAGATTGATTTCTCGTGGCTACAGAGGCTTGCCGTAGCGGAACTTCCGATCTACATTAATTCCCGAAGGTTTCTGTATTTGTAGGAATATATGGCGTTGGTTTCACGTCAAGGGGGCTTCCGGGCTGTCCACAAGATAGGGGGCCGCGCCCTAGGGGGGGTGCCCCCCACTCTCGTGGGCAGCCCGGGACTCCTCTGGCCCAGCTCCGATGCTCTGTGGTCTTCTTTTGGTCCAGAAAAAATCCTCAAAAATTGGCACGTCATTTAGACTCCGTTTGATATCCCTTTTTTGTAAAACACAAAAACAAGGAGAAAACAGAAACTAGCACTGGGCTCTAGGTTAATAGGTTAGTCCCAAAAATCATACAAAATGACATATAAATGCATATAAATCATCATAGAAGGATAATATAATAGCATGAATACTTCATAAATTATAGATACGTTGGAGACGTATCAGCATCCCCGAGCTTAATTCCTGCTTGTCCTCGAGTAGGTAAATGATAAAAGAAATAATTTATGAAGTGTGAATGCTAGCAGGTGCACAAGTTTGATCAATGATAATTTCAATCACCTTTTGTAGCATCAATATGTGTCATAATAATAGCTTATCTGATAAAACTTTTCATGATCAAGTAAAAATCTATTCACAATGTCAAGTGTGGTTTAGAAACTTCATTGAGAACTAACAAACTATAATCTCAGTCATTGAAGCAATTGCAATTTATCATAACATCAGAAAGAGTCAAGAAGAGAGCTTTTCAACAAGTCCACATACTCAACTATCATATAGTATTCTACAATTTTTAACACTCACGCAATACTTGTGATTATGGAGTTTCAGCCGGACACTGAGAAAGATAGGGGCTTATTGTGTTGCCTCCCAACATATTCACCTTTAGGTGATGTCAACAATAATAGTCCATGCTAACTTACATACAATTTGATATATATATCATGATCTTTCAAACACGAGGAGCTTGCCAAAGAATAAAATGAAAAATGGAAAGGTGAGGATCACCTTGACTCAAGCATAAAGTAAAAGATAGGCCCTTCGCAGAGGGAAGCAGAGGTTGTCATGCGCTTTTAGGGTTGGATACACAAAATCTTAATGTGAAAGAACGTCACTTTATATTGCCCCTTGTATGTGGACCTTTATTATGCAGTCCGTCGCTTTTATTACTTCCACAACAAGATCGTACAAAGTTTATTTTCTCCACACTAATAAGTTATGCATATTTAGAGAGCAATTTTTATTGCTTGCACCGATGACAACTTACTTGAAGGATCTTACTCAATCCGTAGGTAGATATGTGGGACTCTCATGGCAAAACTCGGTTTAAGGATATTTGGAAGCACAAGTAGTATCTCTACTTGGTGCTAGGAATTTTTGGCTAGCATGAGGGGGAAAGGCAAGCTAAACATGTTTGGAAGGTCAATGACAATATACTTTAACTGAGATGTCGGAAAACATAAACCACTACTGGAATAAGATGATTTGCCATCAGCCCCTTCTTTGTCGTCTGCTAGCAGACGACAAAGGAGGTCTTTGCTGTCCGTTTCCAAAAAACAGACGGCAAAGAACTGGCTGATGGCAAAGATCATATTTGCCATCAGCCAGTTCTTTGCCGTCTGCTAGCGGACGGCAAAGAAGCTTTGCCGTCGGCTAGCGGACGACAAAGAGGAAGGGTGCCCCACTGACGAGCTGCTTAAAAAAAACTTAACGGCCCCCCTCTTTGTCGTCTGCTAGCGGACGACAAAGAGCAAAAAAGCAGACGGCAAAGGGGGGCGGACGGCAAAGATTTAACCTATCTAACGGCGGCCGCGCCCCACCCCGCCCCTCTCTCTCTGTTTCTCTCCCTCTTCACACGCGCGCCGCCGCCCCCACCACTCTCCGCCACACCGCCGCCCCCCCGCCCCCC
>NC_041393.1:211386049-211386546 GCF_002162155.2 Triticum dicoccoides
CCTCCACTCCTCCACCGGCCCTGCCCCAGGTGAGCTCTACCTCCTCTTTTTTCTGTTTTTTTAGTTTTAGGTTTATGTTTAGTTTAGATTTAGTTTTAGTTTTAGTTTTAGTTTTAGTTTTAGGTTTAGTTTTAGGTTTAGGTTTAGTTTTAGTTTAGTTTTAGGTTTAGATTTAGTTTTTTCCTTTTTTTCTGTTTTTTTAGTTTTAGGTTTATGTTTAGTTTAGATTTAGTTTTAGTTTTAGTTTTAGTTTTAGATTTAGGTTTAGGTTTAGGTTTAGGAAAGAGGAAAGGAAGAAGAAGAAGAGGAGGAGGAGAAGAAAAAAGAAGAAGAAGAAGAAGAAGAAAGAGGAGAGGAGGAGGAGAAGAAGAGGAAAAAGGAAAGGAGCCTGACCTGACCCGACACCCCGACCCCGAGCCTGACCTGACCCGACACTCCGACCCCGACAACCGACCCCCTGACCCCGACACCCCGACCCCGACACGACACCCCGACCC
>NC_041393.1:211386975-211402657 GCF_002162155.2 Triticum dicoccoides
CCGACACGACACCCCGACACCGACACGACACCCCGAACCCCCGACCTCCCGAAAAGGTGTTCTTTGGCCTTCCAGAGGCCGACGGGGTCATATATTTGTGAATTATTAGTTAGGTCATATATTTTTTGATTTTGTTATGAAAAACATCATATATAATTGTGTTGATCGGGTAGTTTTAAATGTGCAGTTGTTTCATCGCTGCGAGGTTTGGTGTTCGACGACCTCGCTGTGCGTTTGATGAGCTGTGCCCCTTCGTTCGTGGGTAAGCAGAAATGACATGTCCTCCTCCCCCATTAATTATTTGATCTATTCCGATGAAACTTGATAGCTAGCTATATATGTGTCTTGAATCATCAGTATGCGTAACCAACATGTGTCTCCCGTTCGAAAGCGTCATAGTTATAAATATGCATGCATTTGCATATTTATAACCTTGATTCTTTCGAATTGTCCAATGCTATCCATGGACAGCCCGAGTATGTGTAGATTGGGTTCGTTTTCCCATATGCTTTGCTCCGGATCCGACGCATAAATTTCGCCAGTGCCTCCCCTGTTGTTCTCCGGGTACACATCCTCTCTGTTTATTGCAGAGACGTGTATCAGGAGAACAGCGGGGAGGTGCTGCCGAAATTTTGCGTCGGATCCGGAGCATAGCATGGGAAAATGAACCCAATCTACACATACTCGGGTGGGATTAGGACCTATCATTACCTATTAGAGTGTAGGTTGCATGGACGTAATAAAATTGACAAAGTAGATCAACTGATGAATATATACATGGTGAATTATATATATAATTGTTGTGTGTCCAGTAGCTCTGAAAGTCAAGATGAGTGATCGTGCGTGGATGTGTACCGGTCACACTAGTCAGAACAAATGGAGCGCTGAATGGTTCACAAAAACCAAGGGGTTTGTGCAAGCCGCATTTGCAAATGGTCAGAGGAAAACCTGGTGCCCCTGTTTCCGATGCGGAAATTGGGAAAAGAGGACAGAGGCTGAAATGGGTAAACACCTGCAGAAGAATGGTTTTACGCACGATTATACGGTGTGGACATTTCATGGTGAGTCTGCCCAACGTGACCGAGCTGAGGTGGATCGTCGTCGCACCGACGAGCATGGTACCGGGATGGAAAACATGGTGCAAGACTATGATGATGCTCGGGATTCGGACGAGGAGATGGAGGAATCTGCAAAGGCCTTCAATGAAATGTTGGAGTCTTCAAAACGTCCGCTCCACGAGCACACTGAGCTTTGTCAGTTGGATGCCATCTCACAAGTAATGGCTCTGAAGGCTCAGTTCAACTTGGGCAGAGAATGCTACGATGCAATTATGATAGTATTTGGACGCTTTCTACCCAAAGGCCATGTAATGCCTGCAAACCTGTACCAGTCGGACAAAATCCTTCGTGCACTGAAGATGCCCTATGAGAAGATACATGCCTGTGAGAAAGGATGTGCCTTATTTAGGCTTGACTATGCGGACTTGAACTATTGTCCCATTTGCAAGTCTTCCAGGTATATTGTGGTAGACAGCGATATGGGTGAGAAGACACAGACCAAAATCCCCATTAGTGTTCTTCGGTATATGCCAATCGTACCAAGACTTCAACGTCTTTTCATGGTCGAAGAGACGGCCAGACAGATGACATGGCACAAAACAGGCAAAAGAACCGAACTAGATGTAGACGGGAATCTGATGATGGTACACACATCGGATGGTATTGCGTGGAAAAAGTTTGATGAATTACATGCTGACAAAGTGGCAGATCCGAGGCATCCTCGAGTCGGCATTAACACCGATGGGTTCAGTGTGTTTGGTATGATGGCAGCCCAATACAGTTGTTGGCCCGTATTTGTCTTTCCACTCAATCTCCCCCTCGGACAGATTATGCAAAGAAAGAACATTTTCCTGACGTTGATAATTCCAGGGCCCAACTATCCGGGGAAAAATATGAATGTGTACATGCAGCCGCTTAAGGACGAATTGCAAGAAGCCTGGGATAATGGGTTCAAGACATACGACGCCTATAGCAAACAAAACTTCATAATGCGTGTCTGGTACATGTACTCGACGCATGACTTGCCGGCGTATGCGCTATTCGTTGGCTGGTGTGTGCATGGAAGGTTCCCGTGCCCCACATGCAAGGGAGCTCTTGAGTTTCGTTGGCTTCAGGCCGATCGCAAGTTTTCTTGCTTCGACATGCATAGACAGTTCCTGGATCCTCGCCATAAGTTCAGGAAAGACAAGAAGAACTTCATCGGAGGTAGAGTTGTAAAAAACTCTACACCACCTGCGTTGACAGGCCAACAGACCCTGTATCAGTTAAACACTCTCGAGCCAGATCCAGAGCGTACAGGGTACTTCAAGGGGTATAATTCTGAGCACGCCTGGACTCACAAAACATGCTTATGGGATCTGCCTTACTTCAAAGACCTCCTTTGCCCACACAACATCGACGTGATGCACACTGAGAAGAATATCGCCGAGGCACTTTTTGGTACATTGTTCGGCATAGATGGGAAGTCAAAGGATAATACTAAGGCTAGAGTTGATCTGGAGGCGCTATATGATAGGCCGTTACAAAACATGAAAGAACCGAAAGGAAAGCAGAACTGGACGAAGCCAAAGGCATGGTTCAATCTTGGAAGGCCAGCTATGAGGGAAATTATCTTGTGGGTGAAAATGCAGTTGATGTTCCCCGATGGGTATGCAGCGAATCTAAAGAGGGGAGAGAGTCTTGATAAATTGAAGACATTTGGTCTTAAGAGTCATGATTGGCACATATGGATTGAGCGGGTAATGCCGGTGATGTTGCGTGGCTTCATCCCTGAGGATGAATGGCTAGTACTGGCAGAACTCAGCTATTTCTTCCGTGTTCTTTGTGCGAAAGAACTATCGCCTGGCGTGCTAGAAGAAATGGAAGAGTTGGCGCCGGAGTTGATCTGCAAGTTAGAGAAGATCTTTCCATCGGGCTTCTTTAATCCAATGCAGCATTTGATTTTGCATCTCCCGACCGAGGCAAGATTGGGGGGGCCCGTGCAAAATCGTTGGTGCTACCCAACTGAGAGGATGCAGAAGACGCTTCAAGAAAAATGTAAAAATAAACGTAGAATTGAAGCATCGATGGCTGAGGCATTCATCACCGAGGAGGCGGCAAACTTCGTGACAGCACACTACGAAACCAAAAATCGTCATTTGCATAATCCGAAGCCTCGGTACAATGCTGACGAGCCTAAAAAGGGTGGATCCAACCTCAACCTATTCAAAGGGAATCTTTCACCAGCCAGTGTTTCAAATCCAGTATCTTTGGATAACAAAGAATGGCGGACCATTTCGTTGTATATCTTCAACAACCTGATAGAAGTGCGGCCGTACATTGAGTAAGTTCTCGGTACATTGTTTCGCAACTTCTATTTCCTTTGAACTGCTCTTATTCCTGGATATTTCATACAGTCGATATGTCGCCCTATTCTCGTATGGAGCGGTGATCCAAAAGGATTCCGTCGAAGAGTATGAGCTTCTCGCAAAGCAAGGAGGCGGCTATCCCGGTTTCATCTCTTGGTTCAAACAAACGGTAAATTCTATTAGACAATTTCATTTCATTCGCTAATTTGTGCGTAATGCAACAATCCTTTCATATTAAACTTGTAGGCTAATTCAGAGTCTATGGACGCCGACTTGAGACAAGTCGCTAATGGTTTTGACTATAAGGTCCGTTCATTTGACAAATATGACATCAACGGGTATCGCTTTCGTACCTATGGCAAAGAGCTATCTATGACCGACCGAAAGTCTACAAATTGTTGTGTATCTGCTATCGGCGAAGGAGGTACCGAGTATTATGGGAGAGTTGAAGCAATTTATGAACTTCTATTCTATGGTGAAAACCCACCGAATGTCGTAGTCTTCAAATGTTATTGGTTTCAGCCGAAGGAGACTAGAAGGACTCATGAACATATAGGGCTAGTTGAAATCAACCAAAGCACCCATTTAGATGTTCCTGATGTCTATATTATGGCTCAACGGGCGACCCAAGTATTCTATCTACCGTGTGGCCTGCCAAACTAATCCAAATCTGAAAGGTTGGGATGTTGTTTATGAAGTGCCGCCACGTGCTAGACTATCTCCCCCAAAGGAATAGGATTATGAACCTCACATTAACCCAGACACATATGAAGGAGAATTCTTCCAAGAGACACGTCTTTCCAAAAAGCGTTTCAAGAACCGGTATACTTCACCCCAAAACATTGAAGTAGACAGCGACAGTGAATCCCACATCACCCCAGAGGAGGAACAAGAAGAGCCGGAACAAGAAGAGGTTACTGCTGCGGATGACCTCTCAATGCTTGACCGATTACGTAAAGGTGGCCTTCCACATGTTGATGCCACTGAACCCTATGAGCCCGTCATTGATTATAGTGATGATGATGATTATGCATTTATTGATGATACTGATCGAGATTATTAGTAGTGTCAGGTATTCAATTTTTTATGTTGTACTTGATGATGATACACTTAAGTGATATACATATTATTATTCATGTCGGTATTTTTTTATGTTGTACTAATTTCGTTTACTCTTCGTCATGGCAGGTGTTGAAAGATGGAAGGGGAGCCGACTGAGGCCAAGGACAAACGTGCCCAAATTGAAGGTGTGCCACACCATCAAGGTAGCTCCAACTTATATCAGTTCGGGCGGAATTGGGTATGTGGTTTGCTTCATGATTAATGCAATTCATTCATCATGCTAGCTTGAGCCCTTTAATTACTAATTTACTTTGTTTCTCTCTTTCAGGCATGCTACAATAAGACGGATAAGGTGCCAGAGGGGTACGACCTGTATGCCATGGCCCACACTGCCTCTTACAAGCAAGTCAAGGGGAAGGCGAGGAAAGGGGAGGAGTTTAACCCGAGCCAGATTCCCTACAATCCAGAGCAGGTGATGATATCTAGTGGCGGGAGGTCCCGTGGCTCCATAGCCATTGATCCAGAGATTGCTCCTGAGACCACGGTGAGTTTAATTTGAATGGACGTTACTTGCTAGTCTTAACATTTGAGTGTCATCATGCTAACGAAACATTGGAAATGATCTTTGGTGCAGCGTAACTCCACACAAGCATCACACGATCCTTCTCCAGCTACTAGCACGAGCCAGCCCCTCCCACCCCTCCATGATCAAGGTAAGTTTCTCTAGTTTTTTGCTTAACAAATGCATAAAGACCTAGACTTAGCTTTATTTCCTCCAATATGCTTACCTTAATGACCTAGAGTTAGCTTCCTTTCCTCCAAAATGACTTAATAAGCTTACTGACCTCCAAAACCGGCCATTTTAGCTAAGTTAGCTCTAAAACGATCTATACTTAGCTTTGTTTCCTCCAAAATGACCTAAGTTAGTTATAATATGCTTAGTTAACTAGGTTTGCTCAATAATGACATGTACTTAGCTTACTTATGTAAAAAAAGGCATAATTAGCTTAGTTAGCTCATAAACGATCCATTTTACCTACGTTAGCTCTAAAATGATGCATTTGACCTAAGTTAGCTCATAAACGATCCATTTCACCTAAGTTGCCTCACAAACGATGGCGTGCTTCTTCTTCTAGTCTTCTTCTTGTAGTCACCTTTTCCTAACTTTCTTATTTGCCATTTTGCAGATTTCATTCACTTCTCGGAAGCTAGCTTGCTATGATGGAGTGCTTGTTTTTTATTTCATTCTCTTCTAGTATTCTTCTAGCTTGCTACGATGGAACTTGCTATCTTGATGAAACTTTGCATTGTAATATGTATGTGCAACTTCCTAATGGTTGCAACTCATGTGTATGTGCAACTTTTGCTATGTATGAATGGATGGAACTATATATGTATGTATGATGAAACTTATGTGCTGTTAAATAGCCCTGTGAAATATATCTATATATGTCATATATATTTGCTGTGAAAATTGTTGGATTAAAAAAACAAAAAAAAGAGACAATATGCAGGCTCTTTGCCGTCTGCCACCGACGGCAAAGGGCTCTTTGCCATCACCAGCGGACGGCAAAGAGGCCACGTGGCAGGAAACAGTGCTTCCTGGGAGGCTGACCAATTTGGTCAGTTTGCCTACAGTGGCAGACGTCAAAGAGAAAAAAACTTTGCCTACAGCGGCAGACGACAAAGGCCTGCCGTGTAGTGACGTCGGCTGACATCATTCGGCGGACGGCAAAGGTCTTCCGAATTTTGCCGTCAGTGGCGGACGGCAAAGGCCTGCCGTTAACCACCTAACGGAGTAACAACGCATTTGTTGTCGTCTGCATTCTTTGCCGTCCGCTGCTGATGGCAAAGGTCCCTTTGCCTACAGCTGCCCGAAGCAAACGGCAACGTAGCTCTTAGTCGTCCCCTACTTTGCCGTCACCTTTTGCCGTCCGCCATCCATGCCTTTGTCGTCCGCCGTGGCAGATGGCAAAGTAGCTGATTCCTGTAGTGAACCATTACATTGTCTTCCTTGTCCAACGTCAACTCTTTTATCATGTCATACTTAATGAGTGCTCCCAATCATAAAATATGTCCAAGATAATATATTTGTATGTGAACCTCTCTTTCCTTATTACTTCCTATTAATTGCAACGATGACCAAAACTATGTTTGCCAACTCTCAACAATTTTTATGCCTCATACTCTTTATATGTGAAGTCATTACTATCCATGTTATAAGCAAATGAAACATATATAAATTCAGATTCATGACATTCAACTCATTCAACCATTTACTCATAGGATATAAGTGAAGCACACGAGTAAATGAAAAACTACTCCAAAAGATATGAGTGAAAGACACTGAGTAGTCAAATAATTAACTAGCCATGGGAGGGTTCCCTTTTTTATTCAATAATCAGATCCAATGATTTTATTCAAACATCAAGTAAAATTGAAATAAATTGACGTTGCAAGGATATCACAACTCATGTGAAGAAGCAAAAACTTAGGCTCAACCGATACTAACCGATAGTTGTTTGAACAAGAGAGGTGGGATGCCTACCGGGGCATCCCCAAGCTTAGATGCTTGAGACTTCTTGAAATATTATCTTGGGGTGCCTTGGGCATCCCCACGCTTGAGCTTTTATGTCTCCTTAATTCCTCTCATATCACGGTCTTTCTTTTTATCAAAAGTTTCATTCACAACAAACTCAACAAGAACTCGTGAGATGGGTTAGTATAAACCAATACAAAACCTTATCATTTTCTACTGTAACAAATCACTAAAATTATTATTCAACATTGAATACTAAATGCCTCTGCATATTTCATACTCCTATCCTCAAATAGAATCATTAAACAAGCAAACATATGCAAACAATGCAAACATAACAGCAATCTGCCAAAACAGTACAGTCTATAAAGAATGCAAGAGTATCAATACTTACCTAAATCCAAAAATTATAAGAGAAAATTCCCACTGTAATAAATTTATCATATCTTAATATACAAAAAGATTCAACATTATACCATTCTCTGACTTTTCTAGGGAACTTTTGCAACAGCGGTAAACTTTCTGTTTTGAAACAGCAACATGTATACTAGCAGAATAAGCATGGTAAAGGCTATCCTTGACATTTTTATTGAAACTAAAGATACAAAACATTATTCTAAATAACAGAAATCAAATACTAACAAGAGGAAATGACGCTCCAAGCAAAACACATATCATGTGGTGAATAAAAATATAGCTCCAAGTAAAGTTACCGATGAACGTAGACGAAAGAGGGGATGCCTTCCGGGGCATCCCCAAGCTTAGGCTCTTGGTTGTCCTTGAATACTACCTTGGGGTGCCTTGGGAATCCCCAAGCTTAGGCTCTTTCCACTCCTTATTCCATAGTCCATCGAATCTTCACCCAAAACATGAAAACTTCAACCACACAAAACTCAACCAAACTTCCTGAGATAGGTTAGTATGATAAAGAGTAAACCATGCACTTTGGTACTGTAAAAGACAAGGTTCATAATTGCTTTCACATAATGCCTACTGTACCATATTATTTCTACAATTTATATTGAGAAATATAAGCCATAGAAACTTGAAAACAAGCAAACTATGCAATGAAAACAGATCTGTCAGAAACAGAACAGTCTGTAATGATCTGAACAATAACCATACTTATGCTACTCCAAAAATTATGAAATAAATTGGTGGACGTGAGGAATTTGTCTATTAATCTTATGCAAAAAGAATCAACTCAAAATCACTCTTCTGTATAAATTTACAGCTAATCTCGTGAGCGCAAAGTTTCTGTTTTTTACAGCAAGATAACATTAACTTTCACCCAAGTCTTCCCAAAGGTCTTACTTGGCACTTTATTGAAACTAAATCTATAAAACATGATTACTACAGTATCTTAATCATGTAAACACACAAAAACAGTAAGGATAAATATTGGGTTGTCTCCCAACAAGCGCTTTTTTTTAATGCCTTTTAGCTAGGCATGATGATTCAATGATGTTCGCATAAGAGAAAAGAGTTGAAACACAAAGAGAGCATCATGAAGAATATGACTAGCATATTTACATCTAACCCACTTCCTATGCCTAGGGATTTTGTGAGCACACAATTTATAGGAACAAGAATCAACTAGCATAGGAAGGCAAAACAAGTATAACTTCAAAAATTTAAGCACATAGAGAGGAAACTTGATATTGTTGCAACTCCTACAAGCACATATTCCTCCCTCATAAAAAATTTCAGTAGCAACATGGATAGCAACTTTGTTCTCATACTCAATTGGAACCTCTTCCGAAATAATGGAATACTAACTAAAGTTGACACTCTTCCAAGTCCACTTTCATAAATATCGTATAAAGATTCAACCTCCTCCAAGATAGTGGGATCACTAATTCCTAAAGTTGACACTCTTCCAAACCCTCTTTAAATTATAGTATTATTCATAGTACAAAAGATATAAGTGAAGTTCCCGGAGCATTTACAATTAATATAAACTAGCCAATATCCAAGCTCAAAATATATAAGGGAAGCGCACGAAGCATTCTACAAAACCATACTCAAACGATTTAAGTGAAGCACAAAGAGCAATTCTATAAGATCATACTTAAAAGATATAAGTGAAGCACATGAAGCATTCTGTAAATCAATGAAGAGCTAGCTCATACTAGCATGATTCTTAAATAAAAATACAAACACAAAGGACACAAATCATGTGAATAGAACAAAATCCGAGGTATACCGATATTTGTTGAAGAAGAAAGATGGGATGCCAACCGGGGCATCCCCAAGCTTAGATGCTTGAGTATCCTTTGAAATATTTACTTGGGGTGCCTTGGGCATCCCCAAGCTTGAACTCTTGTCTCTCTTTATTCTTCTCACATCGGTAACTTCTCGTTCTTCAAACACTTCATTCACAAAAAACTTAAACAAAAACTTGTGAGATCCGTTAGTGTAATAAAGCAAACTACCACTTTAAGGTACTGTAATTAACTCATTCTTTGTTTATATTGGTGTTAAACCTACTGTATTCCAACTTCTCTATGGTTCATACCCTGCATACTAGCCATAGATGCATCAAAATAAGCAAACAACACACGAAAAACAGAATCTGTCAAGAACAGGACAGTCTCTAGTAATCTGGAAGTTTAGTAAACTTCTGTAACTCAAAAAATTATGAAATAAATTTGAAAATTTGAAAAATTAGTACAGAAGTAATGTGCAAAAAGTTTCAGACCCATTTGACTTTCCATTAAAAAATGTAAATTCATGCACTACAGCCAAAGTTTCTGTTTTTGTTCTGCACATAGTAAGCAAGCAATCTTATCATACTATAAAACCAAAGCTTGGCACATTATTTTTATAATACAATGGATATATACAAGGGGATAATTATTTACAGAGAAACTTCCATGAAAAATTCTACATTGTTTCCGTGAGCATGAACACAAGTGCTCAAGGTCGACCCTCACTTCTTCAATGCATAACTTTCCAATCACTTCTCTTTTTGAAAAACCTTTTTAGGCATGAGAGGCAAGTAATTCTTTTTGGTATTTTCATTCTTTTTTTAAATTTTTTTTGTATGTTTCACCCACAACTAAACAGAAACAAAAAAGGAAAAACAAAATCTACTAAGTGAAGAAAGCAAACAAGCACACACGAAAATATTAACCCCACGCTATTGCTCCCCGGCAATGGCGCCAGAAAAGAGCTTGATAATCCCCAAGTGCAGGGAATCATCGTAGCAATTCCCAAAGGTGGAAGTGATAAAAGTATGAAGTGTCGAACCCACAAGGAGCCAAAGGTAAGATCAATATTCTCTCAAGCCCTATCTGCCGCTGATACGACTCTACGTGCACCGAACGTTTGCTTCCAACTAGAAACAAGAAATAAAACTGTATTGTGGGTATAAAGAGGATAACTTTGTATGATATCGGAGAGCTAAAACATAAAAGTAGGTGCTGTTATCATAAAGTTAGAATATATTACTAAATAATATAAATAGCGAGTGTGGAATAATGGTGGATCGGTGTGCGGAATTGTCCTAAGGAATTGTTAACAAGATCGATAGTCGTCATTGCAATTTCATATGAAGGAGAGGCATAAGCTAACATACTTTTCCATCCTTGGATCATATGCACTTATGATTGCAACTCTAGCAAGCATCCGCAAATACTAAAGATTCATTAAGGTAAAACCCAACCATAGCATTAAAGCATCAAGTCCCCTTTTATCCCATACGCAACAACCCCCTTACTCGGGTTTGTGTTTCCGTCACTCACGCAACCCACTATAAGTGAATCATGCACGTATTGCAAAACCCTACAGTGGGAATCCCTCACGCTTGCGCGACACGGAGGGCACCGTAGGACAACATCAAAATAAAACATACAACTCGTACCAATCTAGATCACCAATCAACTCAAGGACAAAAGATATCTACTCAAAACATCATAGGATGGCAACACATCATTGGATCATAACATGTAGCATAAAGCGCCATGTTCAAGTAGGGATTACAGCGGGGTGTGGGAGAGTGGACCGCGTAAAAGAGATGAGGATGGTGATGATGATGGTGATGTTGATGAAGACGATCACCGCGGCGATGATTCCCCTCCCGATGGCACTCCGGTGCCACCAAGAGAGAGGAGGAGAGGTTCTCCCCCTTGTGCTTCCTCCTCCATGGCTTTCCTCCTCTGGTCCTTGGCCTTCATGGTGATGATGGCCCCTCCAAGATCCTCCTCCATGGCCTCCGGTGATGATGGCCCCCTCCGGCACCCTGCCGGAGAGGGCCTAGATTGATTTCTCGTGGCTATAGAGGCTTGCGGCGGCGGAACTTCCGATCTAGGTTAATTCCCGAAGGTTTCTGTATTTATAGGAATATTTTGCGTTTGTTTCACGTCAAGGGGGCCTCCGGGCTGTCCACGAGATAGTGGGCCGCGCCCTAGGGGGGCGCCCCCCACTCTCGTGGGTAACCCGGGACTCCTCTGGCCCAACTCCAATGCTCTGTGGTCTTCTTTTGGTCCAGAAAAAATCCTCAGAAATTGGCACGTCATTTGGACTCCGTTTGATATCCCTTTTCTGTAAAACACAAAAACAAGGAGAAAACAGAAACCGGCACTGGGCTCTAGGTTAATAGGTTAGTCCCAAAAATCATACAAAATGACATATAAATCATCATAGAAGGATAATATAATAGCATGAATACTTCATAAATTATAGATACATTGGAGACGTATCACACCCCTGCAGGGAAGAAAACATCTATCGATAGCCTGTCCTACGGTAACGGACACTCGGAGTTGTATCCCGATCGATACAACTAGAACTGGATACTTGAGATGAGAAATGGATAGTATGGCTATGGGATTGCTTTCTCGCAAGGAGTCGAGGAAGGATCTCTGGGCGAGGTTGATGACACTACTAATACTTTACTTTATGCTAGCCTGCACTCTTCTAAGGCTGCAAGACCGCTAAAGATGCTGAAGATGCTAGTCTTTGATAGGACTAGGCTCTCCCCTCTATTCTGGCATTTCTGCAGCCCAGACCACATATACAACCTTCCTTTGATAATGTTGCATATGTAGTGTAGATCCTTGCTTGCTGAGTACTTCAGATGAGTACTCACGTTTGCTTTGCTTTCTTTTTCCCCCATATCTGTTTGATGCAACAAGATGACGGAGCCGCTGAGACCGCTGCCACCGCCGACAACTACTACTACCCCGAGGGTGCCTACTACCACGTGATAGACGCCGACGACCAGGAGTAGTTAGGAGGCTCCTAGGAAGGAGGCCTTGCCTTTTCGATCGATGTTGCTTTTGTGCTAGCCTTCTTAAGGCAAAGTTGTTTAACTCATGTCTGTACTTAGATATTGTTGCTTTCGCTGACTCTGGTGTATTCGAGCTTATGTATTCGAGCCCTCGAGGCCCCTGGCTTGTAATATAAAGCTCGTATTATTTCAATTTGTGTCTAGAGTTGTGTTGTGATATCTTCCCGTGAGTCCTTAATCTTGATCGTACACATTTGCGTGTATGATTAGTGTACGATTGAATCGGGGGCGTCACATTGCACTTTCAGCTTCATATGATGTGCATTACCGAGAGGGCCCCTCTCCAATACTCGGAGTGACAAATCCTAATCTCGATCTATGCCAACCCAACAAACACTTTCGGAGATACCTGTAGAGCATCTTTATAATCATCCAGTTATGTTGTGACGTTTGATAGCACACAAGGCATTCCTCCGGTGTCCGGGAGTTGCATAATCTTATAGTCGAAGGAATATATATATTTGACACGAAGAAAGTTGTAGCAATAAAACTTAATGATCATTATGCTAAGCTAACGGATGAGTCATGTCCATCACATCATTCCACTAATGATGTGATCCCGTTTATCAAATGACAACTCATGTCCATGGCTAGGAAACTAAACATCTTTGATCAACGAGCTAGTCTAGTAGAGTCATACTAGGGACACGGTGTTTTGTCTATGTATTCACACATGTATCAAGTTTTCGGTTAATACAATTCTAGCATGCATAATAAACATTTATCATGAATAAGGAAATATAAAATAACAACATTATTATTGTCTATAGGGCATATTTCCTTCAGTCCACTGTTCCCCTTCCTCACAGGACGAATAGCTAGTTGGCTACAGCCTGCACGTACTGCTCTTGGTCCTGGTCAACGAACGAATGGCTATGGCCTGCTCGTCCTACGGCCAGTGCAGGTTAAGCTGAGGTGTTTGATTACTAGTTTCTCAACCTGTCAATTCTTCTCGGGCATGCTCAATTTTGCACCTCATCTGTCCTCTCGTACCGGTGGATTTATTTTGGGATGGAGGTGGAGATGGGATCAGCCTGAAAAAGAGAACGAAGATATATTCAAAGAATATATTTTTTTACGTGTTGATTATACGAGCACTGTTCAGCCGCAGCTAAAATCAATCCTTATAGTACATTTTTCTTGGCCTGTAAAACACTTATACAGGTTGCAGTTTTAAGGAGTATGCTAGATATGCTTTAACGCATCTCTAACAACCGTGATTTACTTTTCTAAGTTGGATCCGGCTCGGTGCATGTGTACCTTGTGTTCTGCGTACAGATTTAGTAACATGTACAGATCATAAATCATTTGCCCTGATCTCCTGCGTAATCACCGTACTGGCGGTAGTCTAGTTTTAAGAAGTACTCCATCCTTTCCGATTTACTCCCTCCGTTCCAAAATATAGCGCGTCCTCGGTTTCCGTGCTTCAACTTTGACCATTAATTTAATCAACAAGACCAACTGCGGCGGGCAAAAAAATTATACCAATGAATTCGTATTCAAAAAAAGTTTTTAATTATATAATTTTTGATCCCGCCGCAGTCGGTCTCGTGGGTTAAATTTATGGTCAAAGTTGAACCTCAAAAAGCGTGGGCGCGCTATATTTTGGAACGGAGGGAGTATATCTTAAATCTGCAATCTCATCGTGAGTACTACCTCGTCCTGATTTATTAGTCCCTTTCGTATTTAGTGTTAATTTATGACCATAAATTTAACTAACAAATTGTCAATGTATATCATCAAAAATTATACGATTGAAAACTATTTCCTCTGTCCCATAATATAAGAATGTTTTTGACACTAATGTTTTTGACACTTTAATGTAAAATCGTTCTTATATTATGGGACAGAGGAAGTATGTTCTAATATGAATCCAAAGATGTAAATTCTTTGACATGCATTAACATTTTTGTTAGTTAAATTTATTATCAAAATTTGACATAAATTACGAAGGAAACCAATAGTAGTCTAAAACAAGGCAGACTACTACTGTACATAGCTCCAGATTTCTAGCTCGCCAATGCTACTGAATTGCACTGTTCTTATTCCAATCCAAAATCGAAAAATCAGCACTGAAGCAACCAGGAGTGAGATCTGCGGCGTAGCTTTGGCAGCTTTCATCTCCAGCGCGCCTCCAGTGCCCTCTTCAACTCCTCGCCCACCTCGTCCGGCGCTGGCATCGCTGCGTTCTCCGCCGCTGGCTCCTTCCCACCGCCCCGACGATCCGGCTTCACCGAGAACCCGTGATGCGGCTGTGGCGGCGGCCTCCCTACCGCTGCCACGGAAGCGGCCCTGCCGCGCCCGATCTCGGTGCGCAGCTCCTCCACGGCGCGGCGGAGCATCCCGCTCTCCGCGTTCATCGCCTCCAGCTGTCGCCTCATCAGCGAGAACCCCTCGCCGGCGGCGTCGTGACCCGCGCCATCCGACGCGTCCGTGGCGGCCATGGCAGGCAGCGAGACATCTGCTGTGCTGCCCTTCTTCTTGTCGGCGCGTGGCGATTGCTCGATGGAGATCTTGTTGATGACCAGCAGCGGCATCTTACAGACGGGCACGCGCGCGTCCTTGCGGTCGTCGGCGAAAGCTGCCTGCAGCCCCGGTGGCGCGCGGATCCCCCAGTTGAACCGCATGCTCGCCCTGCCCCAAAGCGGAAGCACACTCTTCGTGGTCAGCCGCATCCCGGACAGCAGCGCGCCGACGCCGCCGCTCCTCCCCGCCGCGGCAACGTCCGCCGCGAACCCGCTCCCGCTCAACGAGAACGCCTTGTAGCTCAGCTCGTCCTCGCGGTCGCCCCCTTCGCCGTCGGAGACCTCCCCGACCGTACGGGGCGGAGGAGACGTGGATGACCGGAGCGTGTGGGAAAGTGAGAAATCGCCGAGGCGGGGCTTGAGGAGGAGGAAGAAGGCAGGAGATCGGGAGTTGGCAGAGAGGAGGTTGAACTCGGCGGCGAGGGAGAAGGGGGCCCGGACAGGGGAGCCGAGGGCTCCGACACCGGCGCGGATGGAGATGGCGAAGGGGAGACCAGGGTCGTTGGGGCGATACGATAAGCGGAGAGCTGGCCCGGAGGCGAAAGCGGTGGAAAGATCGAAGCGGAGCTCCCGGGGATCGCCACCGGCGGAGAGGCCGGACTGGAACGGCAGCCCGAGCACGCCGATCGGCACCTTGGCCCGCATCAGCGGCCGGTCGTCGTCGCGGAACTTGATAGACGCCTTCATGGGGTTCGATGTTGGTGGCTAGTCGGGGCTTTGTTTGGTCGTGGGGGCCCTATTTTACGGCGGACGTCATCCCATGTTGGGACGGCGCCGCCTGCGCGCCGGCGAGATGGGTAGGGAGTGGGCGAGCTGTGAGCGGATGGATAGGGAGTGTGTGGGTGAAGAAGGGGATA